>NW_027283684.1:35000-48666 GCF_046629955.1 Centroberyx affinis | reverse complement strand
CTGGCCCAGGGATCTTTATCCAGTGACCCCACTTTGCTGGTGTCTGCTGTGTCTTATTCTGTGTCCACTCTGGCTTCTGATGTCTGTTCCTGGCCAAGTCATGCGGACAGCCCAGAGCATCAGTGGATGTGAGCTTCCCTCCATCCAGGATACAGCGGACGGTGTGTCAGCAAGGCCTGTAGGATTATCAAAGACCCCCCCCCCCCCCCCCCCCCCCCCCCCCCCCCAACCACGTGTTTCAGCTGCTGCCGTCTGGCAAACGGTTCTGCAGCCTCAAGGCCCGGACCAGCAGGCTCCAATCTGCGCAATTATCCAATTTACAGGGCAATATTTTAATATATTTTTTAATATAATGCTACACACCATGTGTGTATTACAATTAAGCAATTGTCCTGTGCAATTATCCATCATGGTCATATCTGTATAAGTGAAAGGTGTATATAGTGTATATAGCTTTTATTTTTATTTTATTTGTATTTTTATTTATCACTCAATCACTATTCACCTCTGCCTTTGACTCTTGAGCTGCTGTAACCATAGACTGTATAATAGTAACAAGCGAATTTCCCTGGTGTGGGATCAATAAAGTTTGATCTTATCTTATCATTGGATGATCTCGACCAATGATATTGTTTGAGTTCCGGGTGATTCAGCCAATGATGTTTCAACAGTCAGCTGTCCTGTTCTCTGTCTGAAGCTTCTCTGGATAACATAACCAAGTCATTTCCCAAGCCTGTTTCCATGAGGATTCACATTCAGCTTTCACTAAAGGTAAAGTAATACTTTTATTTTTCTTTATATGAAGTTTCCTCACGAGATATCAGCTGAACTTGTCATGAGTAGAGCTAACAGTAAGGGCGCAGCTAGCTTAGCATCCAACTCTAGCTACAACTCCACGTTGCATAAGTGTCATCATTTTAAAATGTACGTCGTCGCTAACTTAGCATTTGCCATTTGTATGCGTTATCAAAGTCTGTCTGGCGTTAGCTAACATAAGGTGATACCAGTCCCAATTAAGCTGTTAACATTAGCCTTGAATCAGAATCTCGCATCAGTCGTAACGTTAAATAAATTACATTTTATTTGAGCACATGTTGAAGCTCCTAATCCCTCCTGCAAACATGTAAATAAAAGGCTGTGGCAAGTTGTGACCTGACAAAGACTTATTTGAGTGGCAGCTAGTATGCTAGCGTTAGCAAATTTAGCCAGTTAGCTTGATACTAATACTATTAATTAAAGACACATTACTGCTAGAAATGAAATACGTCACCGGTAACCTGCCGCCTACCAACTAGTTCGTCACAATCTATCCATGCCTCCATTTTAGCCATCTCAGCTGGCTAAGTCTTCTCCTTTATGAACAGTGAATCAGACTGGGCAAGGTGTAAGAAACAAATCTACCCCTGCTTGATTTATAGGATTTGCAAGTGTACAACCTGTCAGTAACGCAGTAGACTACATTACATTAACGTTACTGCGGGTCCGGGTTTGGCTGCGGTACTCAGTTGACATTTTTCACAAGCTGTCAGGCCACGAGTCCATTTTCTCACCAGTGAAAAACAAATTCATAACTGAAAAACGTCCCGACTCGAAAATAGACACTGACAGACAAGACAGAGCAGCAGAGAGTTATTCAGACCATCGGGGGAAAGCGAGAAATAAACACGAATGTATTATATTGTAATGTATTCCCATACATGCTGCTCAGAGTCTGTCAGCGGCTCTTCTGTCTCCCTCTCCTCTCGCGCCGTGCGCACGCAGGCAGGATGAGAGTGAGTTGCTATGGTTACGGGGACGCTCTGTGTCTGTCGCTCTGAAACTTTCTCATGATTCCCAGTAATAGGTTTTTAGGTTAGTATGCCTATGCAAAACCATGAATGTAAGCACTACTTCAATGCTGAAACATAATTTTACATTTTTATACAGGGTGGCTGTTTCTTGACTTAATCCAAGAGGTTAGGTGGTGTAGAAATGCAGGATATTTTTTTTTAGGACAAGCAAGGTTATTATTTTTATTGTGTTTGATCGCTTAGATTGGCTATTTAGCTTGTAACTGAGTCTGTCAACAAACACAGCTGGCTCCAACACTGTATTGGAAATTTGGTCAACAAGCACACAGCCTAACTAACCAAGGACTGGCCCAAACTATTTGGATATTTCAACTTTGCTGTTTCGGAAGGCATCGGTTATATTCTTTTTTCTTCATTAGGCGTAATTCATTACCTAATGCATTGGTCTTTAGTCAGCTTTTTCTCAATTTCAATTGAATTTCAATCTTTCTTATCTTTATTGAGTATCAGAATATGAGCATAGATGATGTCTGTATCTAGCTATGTCTAGATAATGTAAAAAAACAAATATTACATTTATATTTTGGGACCGTCAATGTACATCGGGACGATTCAAATATTTTTTGGGACGGTGGTGAAAAAAGTTCATTTCGAGCCTGGATATAGTTCAGAGTGAATCAACATGTACCCCACAATAACACAAGGTAATCAATATATTACAACACATTAAGG
This sequence comes from Centroberyx affinis, assembly GCF_046629955.1. Lineage (NCBI taxonomy): Eukaryota > Metazoa > Chordata > Actinopteri > Beryciformes > Berycidae > Centroberyx > Centroberyx affinis. Next base: position 46,144 of record NW_027283684.1, on the reverse strand, counting down.
CTTATTCATTTAAATGGCTTATTTAACAAAGTCTGGAGCACTAGCTCACTGCCCCAGTTTACCGCAAATGTAAACGAAATGTGCGCACAGAAAGAGGAAGTGCGGGTCTCTGCTTCCCTTCATCTGTAGAGCAGAGGAGCTGGAATATATTAGGTTGCCCCCATGTGGTCAGGTGTAGTAGTACAGTTGTAATACACTTGGAAAATAATAGAACAACTCTAAATATGTATGTTTTAATGTAATGTTAGTATATCAATGTGTCACAGATTTATTGATAAAATAAGTATTTTAATCATGATAATGATTTGAACTTTGCATCCCCCAGCCTCTTCCTGAGTTGTGTTCCCGGCCACAGCCTTCACAAGGTTCCGGGCCTCAACATCCCCATGGTCAGCCCAGCCTCACCACCCTGCAGGAGGGCGTTCTCAGCCAGGGGAAAGCCAAGCGGAGATCCAGGAACTGCTGCTGGGTGCTACACTGCATGACACAGGCCTACTGTCCGTTTACCAGGTGTGTGCACTGAGCAGTGGCCTTGACCCTTGACCCCTGATGCACTCTGTTTCACATAGTTTCTACACAAGCATGGAAAGTCATTTTAACAATTTTCAGGTCCAGCGAATACTTTAAACCTCTAAGCATTACCGATTACACAGGCAGCGTTTTTTATGTGTTTTCATAATGTGCATGAGACGCGTGCGGGGGGGTTCCCCAAGCGCCAGCTGCTGGCCAGTTAGCCGTCTGGCCGGCTATTTTTATAGCTGACTGTCACTAAGGCTATGTACACACTTTGGTAGTGACAACCGAATTGAGTGAATGGTAGGGGAGTCGTTCCACTCCTACGATCTCGCGATGGCTGTAAATAATGTCTGTAACCATAGTAACGTTGACTTCAGATCAATATGGTGGCTACCATTGCCTGTATTTTCAGTTTACGTGACACCAGTAACCAGAGGCGTCAATTTATCCATCAGGTCTTAATAAACTGACAGCGGCGTCACTTTCTCTTCTTTCACCACATGGACTTGATAGTTTTAACTGCAACATTTGGGCAGAAGTCCGTAGAACTGGAAGGAACAACCGCAATGTTGAGGAAACAGACTGGATAGAAAACTTGAGAATGTCTCACAACACTAACCTCCGTCTCTTTCAAATTAACGATGGTAATGTTACGTAACGAGTGTTTCACCTTACATCACAGAACAAAAAGTTATCCAGTCCGGTTCTGTTATACTCTGACTAACCGAAACCGCTCTCACATTCAGTGTTTAATTGTATTACAAATACAAATACATTCAGCAAGGTAAGGAGAAGGGACACTGAGGTAGACCGACAATATTGAGTTTGTCAATATACCTTTTCCTCTCTGGTAGACATAGCGTGCTAAAATAATCCTTTGACATGCTGAAATCGAATGTTTTCAGCTAGCTGCAGGCATTTTGTTAGCGTTTCAGCCCTTGGTTGCATATTGTGGCACCGACTGTTTTCCCCTCTGGGGGGCGTGGTTTTCAGAGTATGACGTATTGCGCTCTGTCTCTATATCACTTTGAATTGGTTCAAACTTTTTGGGGAAAAGTGACAGCCTTAGCAGGTATGCTGCCCGGGAGACGGACCGGCTTTTCTGCTGCTCCGTTCTTTTTACGCTTCAAGTCTATTTTTTCCCAGCGCTGCGTCAGCAGTTTACCCCAGTCACATAATTTGATAGTAGTTGTCTTATCTGCAGCACAGCAGCACTTGTCCATAGAGTACTTACTCTATGGACAAGTGCTGCTGTGCTGCAGCTAATGTAAGAATGTAAAGTAAGGCAACTGTTCCAGATTAATGCATTTTGGGTGCAAGCAAACAAAATGCCAACTATTTTTATTTTGTCATCTTTCACAGTTCTGTGATGCCATCTACACTGAAACCTTCAAACGCCTCCGGCCAGTCAGCCTGGACGAAGCCATGATGAAGGGAATCCTCTTCAATGTGTTGTCCGTGTTACCAACGATCTGACAGCTGCGTAATGTTCAGTCACTCATTCATTTTCACAGTTGAAGTTGATACTGATGCATATTCATTAATTGATTTATTTTTTCATCTGCTTTTACTTTGTCATCTATACAAGACTACTGTTTTGTGCTTGTCAGATATGAAAGTGAGCAGGCACACAAGGACTTAAAGAAGGCAGGTGGATCCAGCTGGATCCAGCTGGATCCAGCTGGGTAGTCTGCAGCCCTGAAACAAGCCAGCTGGTTATGCTGGTCAGTCCTCATCACTCTCTCCACCATCTCTGTACTCAAGAGTGTTGCCCATATTTACTGGTATAATGTAAATTAAGAGTGCTGATAGAGGATCAGTTTAGCCCTTTAGCTCGTAATAATAATGATGATGATAAAAATAATAATAATAATAAATACAATATGGTTATTATTATTATAATCTTTAACATTTCAGTTAGATTGTTATTAAACACTAGGCTCATTTATTACATACTTTACATATTTTATAACACCCATTTTTATTACAATAAATGTATGCACATTATAAACAAATTTAAAAAACACTGCAGCATTTGAAGCAAAAACGATGATATGATCCGTGATAAAGCTGAATATTGTCATGAAGCTGCGGCCCTTCTAAAAGGACTTTACTGTCCAGACATTTCAAAAGCTTTTTATTTTTTATTTTTAGACCTTGACTCCAGTAATTTCAAGTGTTTCATGTTTTGAGTGAACCTTTACAACAAATAAAATTAAAGTACACTTAATCAAAATGATGCAACTTTTCAGAGTACAAAGCAACTGGCCTCAGACTTCCAAGAGGAGCTCACTGTCAAGAAGGACCTGATGGGCCACAGCAGCAACACTGAGCTGGCCAGAAAACCATTGAACTGGACGAGGAGAGCAGCACATTCAGAATTTATACAGAGGTAGGTGGAAAATGTTTGGATGGTCCCGTCAAATTCGTCCCCACCCCCCGACTCTATTCCTTTTACGAGTTTATTATTTCCTTGACGTTGTAACTTGTAGGGGTTTCCCTGGGCCCGTTTTCATACAGTGCCACAGAATTGGTGTGCTGAACTAGAATCAGGTTTCCTCTATCCATATTTTGGTGGGATGGGAGATGATGGACCTGCAGGAGTGTGAAGTGCTGTGAGGTATATGTGTGTGTGTGTGTGTGCTTTGCTTTCTCCATGTTCTACCGAAGGTGGAGCAGTTGTGGTTGGAGCGGCTGTAGCTTGATGAGCAGCTGTGGAAGATCAGCATCAGCTACAAGGACAAGAGCCACACCAGACAAGAACCCTCTTGCTGCACGGCAGCCGCCCCTACACAGACAGGGGCTGCAGATGCCGGGGGACCCAACTACACCTCAGGCTACAGTAGCACCGTGTCACCTGTGGTCATGCTGTAGACACCAATCACTGCGGTGCAGGCATGAGTCCCGTGATGATGTCACATGGCCCAGCGGAACAGAATAACAGTTGGGAGTTGTATGGGGCCAGCCACGGAGGTGACTGACCTTCAACCGTGCTCACTGCTGGATGGAGTGGTCGCAATAAGAATAAAGTAGGTACCATTTGCCACCAAATAAAGTGTCATTTAAGGAAAGATTATACCAAAATGAATTTTAAAATAACCCTGGTTGTTCTAAATTGGCTGTTGTGAATTGCAGGCACTAACTAACTTGGAACATATGGACAAGCTGAGCAACTGGTCCCTGGCCAGTGCAGAGCATGAACAGGAGGAGGTCTGGACCAGGGCTGGACCAGGGCTGCACCATGGAACCTCTGGTGGCAGGGTGGGGAGAGGAGCTGCCAACATGTCCACCAGGTCTGGTACTCCCACACAGTACTGTTGTAAAGCATGTTCAATATCACTGCTGTACTGTACAGTACTAAATATTATACTGTTTATGTCAATGCATAGCTACGTTTCTCAACAGGAAGTTGAACATTTACAAATGTAATTATACAATAACCTGAACACAAACAGTCATGAGTATGCACAAATACAGTATATACATACAGTGAGCTCTGTATTTTTTGGGACAATTTGGCTCTATAATCCAAAATTGTGGATTTGTTATCAAATGGCAGGAACTCAAGCTGACTGCAGTGCAGGCCTGACAGAACACACTCAGAGAACATAACCAGTATAGAGCCCAATAAAGAAAAAAAAATGTTTGTCCCAAAATATATGGAGTTTTAATCTAATGAATTATATAATTAATCTTATCTAAGTATTGAATCATCTTTCTAAGGACCATCTAACTCTTCTGTACACTATGTGTATGTACTGTATGTCTGTCTGCTTTTTAGGATTTGACATTGAGTTAAGGTCACAGGTGTGTTAAGGTGAGTTCCCATCTACCTTCTATGGAGTCAATTTGAAACTTAAGTATGTCTTCATCAGACAAAGCTAACCCTTGTTTTGACTATCCAAATTAAATAGGAAGTGAAATGTGTGCAGGTACTTCTGACATATTATGCAATACTGCAAAACTCAAAATACTGTGGCGGGGTATGAGATGTAAACAAAGTGGCAGTATAAAATACAGTAAAGGGGAACAGAATACATAAAACATATTTCAGAGGTCATAAAAGGTGTAAACCCATCAACCAGTAAATGACAATATAAACTTATAAACTTATAAAAATATTTAGTTGCCATACTCTCCATATTTCTTTCAGCATAATGCGACTAGCTCCCTGTTAACTGTGTTTTCTGTAGTCACCTGTATTCCTAGTCTCTCTGGATAATAGCAGGCTACTAAACTCTTAAAATATCTGGATCTGTTTTTCTCTAAGGGATCGGCCCTCTTCTTTTCTCCCCACTCTCCACTTGTCATCACCTCTCCTGTCAACCTACACGTCCGGATCACAAAAGACATCCAGAAAGTGAGGACCAGTAACTCCAACTTGATCCTCAGGGACCTAAGGGCCATGTCCAAAGCCTTGGTGAAGAGAGTTGGGGTTACTTCTAAGGACATTAAGGACATCAAGACCAGTAACTCTAAATAAATCTTCAGAGAACTGTCCACTGCTATGGTGGAGACAGCAGTGTAATCTATAGTTTGCTATTCATCAGTGATTTTTCATGAGTATTAAAACATAACTAAACAAGTTTGAGACAGTAGGGGTAGTATATCTTAACTGTCTGTGATTCAGAAATCAGAAGTCTGGTTCCAACCAAGCTAATAAGGAAAAGTTGAGGTGAAGTTTGAAAGACGAAAACTACAAGACCCCTTCTGAAAATAGAAAAATCTTTTAATAATTTTAATAAAAGGTAATCGGTGAAATGTTTTGGTTTTTTTTAAAGAAAGATTCTGCTGCAAAAAAAAATGGGGACAAATGAATGTATTAAGTACTTTATGTAGTAAGGAAAATTAATTGAGGAATAAGTTGGGTTCTAAAGCTCATAAGCAGTTAAAGGACTTTCTTACACATGAGATGGTTAAAAACAACCCACCATGGTATTGTAAGTTATTTCATTTTGTCAAAAATGTATCAATAAAGATTGTAGGCCTTGATATTCCACGTATTCCTCAGAAATGTTTGACCCTCTGCAACATCATTTTCATGTCGTATTTCTCTTTCCCACTTTTCAAGAACACTTTTTACCCGTATGGATAGGGAGCTTGATCAACATTAGATCAACTGAAGACCTGAATACAAATGTGGTGGAAGAAGGAACATTTTATTCACATTAAAAGTGTATATAAAAAAACATGTTCTTGGTAATACCAATAATAAGATGGTTAAATCTCATAACCAGATAGGATGGTCTGTAAAGAACATATAACCAGAACGGCTCGACTTTTTAAACTAACATTTCGATGTTAAAAGTAACATTTAACATTTTTACTGTTAAAGAGGTTTTACAAGAGATCTCAACTAAAGTGATGCTCATGAGCTAAAAGCGGTAAATGCATACAATATATGAAGCATACAATTTCATTTTGATGGTAAAAAAAAAGTAAAATATGTTTAGCCTTAGATAGTCTCATATAGCTTCTTTATCATAACATATCTTCTACATCAGTGACCTAATGTAAAAGATCATGAACACTTAACAGGCAACACTGGCTATTCAACCAGGGTCTGTGGTATGATAAAATAGCTCAAGAGTCATCCATAAACATGGTCCCTGATGAATCTTTTCAGATGATTTCCCACTTCCTTTTCTTTTGGAGTCATATCAACGGCAAATTTCACCTTTTTTGTGGTTGGTTGCAGGTCAGAGAACAACTTGGTCAGTGCCTCTGGACTGAGGGAGAGATGATGATGGTGAGTCAATAACAAACATCGTTTTTTGGACAAGTTCTTTGTGCGCTATTTCATCAAGTATTGTAGGAAGAGTCTCAGCTGTGATTCTCCTTCTACGGCCATAGCTGTCGAGAACTTCCACAAGATCATCAGTCAACTGCAGAGAAATCACTCATCGTTGCATCAAAACCTCAGTTCTTGGCTGCTCACAAATTGCAGAAAATGTGCTTTAAGATCACTGTACAGTGACGAGCAGCACCTGTTCAAGGAAGAAGAGTGCAAGTTTGTTTGGCAAATATTGACAATCTTGGTAACCTTTCAAAAGGATTCTGCCAATTGCCTTCCATGTTTCAGCAGGAACATCATGGCGGATGAAGGGCGCTTTAACTGTTGTACCGAGTGCATCGACCGTAGAATTCATGCCAGAAGCAGCTGAGAACATCTCAGAACCCCAGATCCACTGCCTGCTTCTTCTTTGTTGTCTGGAAGTATGCGTCTCACATTCAGTGCTTTATTCAAAATCTCTGCATCAGAGAAAGCAGTAATCATGTCATGTAAAGTGTTAGCGTGATGTACGGTGATCCTTATCACATCCTCTGGATGAGCTGGACTGGTGGGCATAGGAAAACCCTCATAGATCAATGTGTCCTCTGTGTCTTCTTCAACGCTGTAAAGGGGACCAAAGGTAATTTCAGAGACAACAGACATTTCTAAAGCAGGATGGACTCCGTCAAAATCACCCGTGACATCTCCCACTTGTAGTTCTGCTGTACTGATTTCATTGCCACTGTGTGCCGAGACAAGGATCACTTCAGACGTCTCGCTGTCATCATCTTCACGTTCTTTTGGCTTGGTTGCAATGTAAAAGCGTAACACTGTCAGCCTCGCGGTCTCGTGCATGGTGCCAATGGACAGGCCAGCGTCATCAGTAAGGCGGTTCTGTTTGAAGTCCCACACCTCAAACTCAAAATCTGATTCTGATCCTTTAGTAGATATTCCATCAGGAAAGAAAAGTTTCTTTCCTTCTTGAAGGATTTCTTTTAATCCAGCATTATTTGCCAATTGAGTTTTTCTGGTGCCACCTCCCTGCTTTGCCCTCACCTGTTTGGCTCTGTCACTGTCCCTGTGAATCCATCCTATCTCTACATTTCCGGTTGTTTTTAGCTTCTTTGTCTGTTGTTCTTGTGTTTGCATGTGATGTGTTTTCCTTGGTGCTTTCCTTTCTGACTTTCATTTTCTCACAAAGTTTTTCTAAAAGCCCTTGTTTTCGCTTTGAGAGAGACTTTTTACTTTTGCAGAAACTGAAGAGAGCAATTCGGTCTCCATAGGAGGGGATGCAATTTGCCAGAGTTGCATCATCCATCAGCGCGATGACGTCACTGTCAATCTGCACAGAAGAAGAAAGAAAACACAATCATTTTCTTCACAGTACACATTGCATAAATAATGTTAAGGTTAAGCCCCTTAAGTCAGTACTAGTGTCAGTAGGAAAATACTGATCTAAATGTGCAGGAAAGCTTTGTATGCAGGAGTCAGTACAATAATGGAACAAAAAACAAAAATCATGCTTTTTATTTACATGATTCTGCATAGCTTTTCAATAACTGGATCACCCTCTCCTGGTTAAAAAGAAAAGGCCAGAGAGTTTAACACTGAAATCTGTGAGATTTCACACTCACTCTCAGGTTTATGAGTATCTGGATGTCGCCTACGTTGATATGATCTATTTTACTCCATTCTAGACCCTTTCAAAGTAGGAAAAGCCTCTGTGTTAATCCAACTGAAACCCATGGCTACTAGACCAGACCTGCCAGACCTGAGGGAATGGGGGTGAATGGAGCTAAATGGCTAAATCATTTTAAATACAACCCTAACCCTAACCCAAACACTGTTCTCTTTATGGTTCAGCCAACAAATTGGGAGGCTAATTGATTCTAAGGAGTGAAATGCCTGTGCATGTATTTAGATAAAAATGAAATCATGTAATGTCTCCTGTTAATTTCCACACTCCTTGTATTGCTTAATTTAAGTTCTATTTGTGTTTATATGCTTTTCCTTTTGCTGAATCCTACTATTTTTCTGCTGCAACATCCTAATTTGCCCATGAGGATGAATATAGTTTGATCTAGCTAGCCTAATCGATCTGAAGTGATGCTACTCTACCAGCCACCGGTTACATGGAGTTCACTCAAACTAACTTTTACCGGGGAAACCGGAGAGAATGCCTGACAGTCAGGCTAACGTTAAGTCTGGTAACTCGGGGTGTATCTGTGATTTCAATCCCGTGCTGGTCCACGTCAATAACCTGCTGCTTTTCAGTGAGGCACAGCACGATGTTTGTGATTCCGATATTATGAATACTTCGCCCAGTAAGTTAGCTCTATTCTGGACTCTGAAGTGAAACGCACCTCACATCTACAGGGGAAATAAAGTATACATGCCGTCCAGCTATTAAAATCATAATATACTAGATTACATTACCAACAATGTCCTGCTGTTCTAATCCCCTTCAGACAGCCGAGCAGGGTAATATTCCTGTGGTGATGAGGTAAGCCAGCCTGCAGCCTCCAGCCTGCAGCCTCTGCCTCCAGCCTGCAGCCTCTGCCTCCAGCCTGCAGCCTGCAGCCTCCAGCCTCCAGCCTCCAGCCTCCAGCCTGCAGCCTCCTGCCTCCAGCCTCCAGCCTCCAGCCTGCAGCCTCCAGCCTCCAGCCTGCAGCCTCCAGCCTCCAGCCTGCAGCCTGCAGCCTCCAGCCTCCAGCCTCCAGCCTCCAGCCTGCAGCCTCCAGCCTCCAGCCTGCAGCCTGCAGCCTCCAGCCTCCAGCCTCCAGCCTCCAGCCTGCAGCCTCCAGCCTCCAGCCTCCAGCCTGCAGCCTCTGCCTCCAGCCTGCAGCCTCTGCCTCCAGCCTGCAGCCTGCAGCCTCCAGCCTCCAGCCTCCAGCCTGCAGCCTCCTGCCTCCAGCCTCCAGCCTCCAGCCTGCAGCCTCCAGCCTCCAGCCTGCAGCCTCCAGCCTCCAGCCTGCAGCCTGCAGCCTCCAGCCTGCAGCCTCCAGCCTCCAGCCTCTGCCTCCAGCCTCTGCCTCCAGCCTGCAGCCTCCAGCCTCCAGCCTGCAGCCTCCAGCCTCCAGCCTCTGCCTCCAGCCTGCAGCCTCCAGCCTCCAGCCTCCAGCCTCCAGCCTGCAGCCTCCAGCCTCCAGCCTGCAGCCTCCAGCCTCCAGCCTGCAGCCTGCAGCCTCCAGCCTCCAGCCTGCAGCCTCCAGCCTCCAGCCTCCAGCCTCCATCCTCCAGCCTCCAGCCTCCAGCCTCCAGCCTGCAGCCTCCGGCCTCCGGCCTCCGGCCTGCGGCCTGCAGCCTGCAGCCTGCAGCCTCCGGCCTCCAGCCTGCAGCCTCCAGCCTCCAGCCTCCAGCCTGCAGCCTGCAGCCTCCAGCCTGCAGCCTCCAGCCTCCAGCCTCCAGCCTCCAGCCTCTGCCTCTGCACAATCTGCTTTTTCTTACAGAATGGAGTCTCTCTGTCTCTCAGTCTGAAAACCTGAACAGATTCCCATATTTTCTCCTGTGAAGTTAAAAAATGGATTTTAAGTCTCAGCATTAATTTAACATTTTGACAACCTGTTTTTATATCTTTGGACATATGCATGTAATACTTTGATATTTGTATTCTGCTATGATTTTTTTTATTGTGTGTGTGTGTGTGTGTGTGTGTGTGTGTGTGTGTGTGTGTGTGTGTGATGTCTGTGTGGATGTCAACAGGTTGTTGGTCTGTTTGTAGTACAGATGACAGGTTTTGTGTTTTATAGTTTCTGTTCACCTGCCCAGGGACTACAGATGGAAATGAGCTAGCAGCTAAATCTGAATCTAAGCATCTTCTGTCTTTGTTTGAGATGAATGTATTTTGCACCTGGTCCCTGATGTAAATAAACTCAGGTGGACTCATGGTACCTGTCTGCAGCTTCTCACACAGAGCACTGTCAGGTCCAGAAGACCTCTGAGGAGGAAAAGCATGGCTCTTCCTCCCTGGAACAACTTTGTCCCATTACCCAGGATGCCGAGCTGACAGTGACCCACAGCCAGAAACCGACCCGTTTCTTTTTGGGCTAAATCTGCTCCGTCCGTCGTGGACATTTAGCCCAAAAATAGTCGTTGAAATGTTGGACGTCCGTTTTAGTCCAAATATATAAACAGGACAACACTTAAAAAATAAATAAATAAATAAACGCCTGTTATTTGCTTTCATAAATATCACATGCTCCCACACCGCTTCAAAACGATTGTTTTGAAAATCACTTACTTCACTGTAGAGCATTTATATATCACCCGGTCCCCCTGTCCCCCTGTTCCCCCGGTCCCCCTGGTCCCCCGGTCCCCCGGCCCCCTGGTCCCCCAGTCCCCCTGTCCCCCTGGTCCCCCGGCCCCCTGTCCCCCTGTCCCCCTGGTCCCCCGGTGGTCTGGTGGAGGACTGAAGGTCTGGTGGAGGTCTGGTGGAGGACTGAAGGTCTAGGGCTGGACTGAAGGTCTGGTGGAGGTCTGGTGGAGGACTGAAGGTCTGGTGGAGGTCTGGTGGAGGACTGAAGGTCTGGTGGAGGTCTGGTGGAGGACTGAAGGTCTGGTGGAGGTCTGGTGGAGGACTGAAGGTCTGGTTTTACCTGATCACCTCAGACTGGATCTCAGCTGCTGTAGGTGTTGGACAGTCTGGAGGTTTTCAGCCTCATGTGGGCAGGAGGTGAAGATCTGGTTTGAACCTTTGGATCCATAACACAGAACAGTCTTCTCTGTTTGTGGATTGTTTGTTTTTTTGTTTATTTTTTTATTATAATTTTATTCAGGTGATGATTCTGATTTGTGTTTCCGGTAGTGATACGATAAAGTTTTCTCTCTCTCTCTCTTCACAGTTCTATTTATTGTC
>NW_027283684.1:20000-32500 GCF_046629955.1 Centroberyx affinis | reverse complement strand
CAATCATCCTACCTATCAATCATCCTACCTGTCAATCATCCTCCCTGTCAATCATCCTACCTATCAGTGATCTCACCTGTCAATCATCCTCCCTGTCAATCATCCTACCTGTCAATCATCCTCCCTGTCAATCATCCTACCTATCAGTCATCCCACCTGTCAATCATCCTCCCTGTCAATCATCCTACCTATCAATCATCCTCCCTGTCAATCATCCTACCTATCAGTGATCTCACCTGTCAATCATCCTCCCTGTCAATCATCCTACCTGTCAATCATCCTCCCTGTCAATCATCCTACCTATCAGTCATCCCACCTGTCAATCATCCTCCCTGTCAATCATCCTACCTATCAATCATCCTACCTGTCACTCATTTTACCTGTCAATCAACCTAGATGTCAATCAAACTACCTGTCAATCATCCAACCTGTCAGTGATCCCACCTGTCAATCATCCTCCCTGTCAATCATCCTACCTGTCAATCATCCTCCCTGTCAATCATCCTACCTATCAATCATCCTACCTGTCAATCATCATACCTGCTCTGGGTCTTTAATTCTCGTCCTCGTGAAGGACTTCTAGACCTTGTTAAGGACTTCTAGACCTCATGAAGGACCTCTAGACCTTGTTAAGGACTTCTAGACCTTGTTAAAGACTTCTAGATCTCATTAAGGACCTCTAGACCTCATTAAGGACCTCTAGATCTCGTTAAGAACTTCTAGAAGTAGTTATTGAAATGTAGAACAGATTCATGACATGTCAGACTAACTAATAACATCTAGAACTTAACAGAAACTTAATATAACCCTAGAACTAGTTCCTGAGATCTAGAACTAGTTAATTACACACACACACACACACACACACACACACACACACACACACACACACACACACTGTGATTTGTCTGACTGCAGGGTTGGAACAGGACATTGAGGCCGTAGCTCTGACATCACCAATAAATATTCATTGATTCATTCATTAATGTTGGAAGTCCAGCAGTCCAGAAGTCAGATCTGAAGACACTGTGATCCGGTCCAAACTCTGTGATCCGGTCCATACATTGTGATCCGGTCCATACACTGTGACCCGGTCCAAACTCTGTGATCCGGTCCAAACTCTGTGATCCGGTCCATACACTGTGATCCGGTCCAAACACTGTGAGCCGGTCCAAACTCTGTGATCCGGTCCAAACTCTGTGATCCGGTCCATACACTGTGACCCGGTCCAAACACTGTGATCCGGTCCATACACTGTGAGCCGGTCCAAACTCTGTGATCCGGTCCAAACTCTGTGATCCGGTCCATACATTGTGATCCGGTCCAAACTCTGTGATCCGGTCCATACACTGTGATCCGGTCCAAACTCTGTGATCCGGTCCAAACTCTGTGATCCGGTCCATACACTGTGATCCGGTCCAAACTCTGTGACCCGGTCCAAACTCTGTGACCCGGTCCATACACTGTGATCCGGTCCAAACTCTGTGACCCGGTCCATATTAACCTTCCTCTGGGTCTGTCTGCCTGTCTGTCTGCCTGTCTTGCATAACTGCAGCCTCCATGCTGATGATGTCATATTACCCATAATGCATCATTGCAGTGATGCTTTGGCCTTGATGGAGACTGGTAGGACACACACACACACACACACACACACACACACACACACACACACACACAATAAAGAGTGTACTGAAGCATTCAGTGAATGACCCCGACAACACTGTATAGGGTTTAGTGTGTGTGTGTGTGTTTGTGTGTCTGTGTGTGTGTGTGTGTATGTATGTGTCTGTGTGTGTGTGTGTGTGTGTCTGTCTGTGTGTGTGTGTGTGTGTGTGTGTGTGTGTGTGTGTGTGTGTGTGTATGTATGTGTGTGTGTGTGTGTGTGTGTTAATCTGGATTATGTTGAGAGAAGAGGTTGATTGGACTGTAATCTGTCCACCGCTACGTCTGCTACTCTGTCTACACACACACACACACACACACACACACACACACACACACACACACACACACACACACACACTAATATACAGTATAAACTCACACACACACACACACACACACACACACACTAATATACAGTATAAACTCACACACATACACACACACACACACACACACACACACACACACACACACACACACACTAATATACAGTATAAACTCACACACACACACACACACACACACACACACACACACACACACACTAATACTCAGCCAGATGGTTTGTTTTTGACAGCAGAATATTTTTTCTGAACAAACTAAAATATAAGATCAGGATCTACTGGATGTCTGGATCTACTGAAGGTCTGGATCTACTCGATGTCTGGATCTACTGGATGTCTGGATCTACTGAAGATCTGGACCTACTGGATGTCTGGATCTACTGAAGGTATGGATCTACTGAGGGTCAGGATCTACTGAAGATCTGGATCTACTGGATGTCTGGATCTACTGGATGTCTGGATCTACTGAGGGTCAGGATCTACTGATGGTCTGGATCTACTGGATGTCTGGATCTACTGAGGGTCTGGATCTACTGAGGGTCAGGATCTACTGAAGATCTGGATCTACTGGATGTCTGGATCTACTGAGGGTCTGGATCTACTGAGGGTCAGGATCTACTGAAGATCTGGATCTACTGGATGTCTGGATCTACTGAGGGTCAGGATCTATTGAAGGCCTGGATCTATTGAAGGTCTGGATCTACTGGATGTCTGGATCTATTGAAGGTCTGGATCTACTGAAGGTCTGGATGGACTGGATGTCTGGATCTACTGAGGGTCAGGATCTACTGAAGGTCTGGATGGACTGGATGTCTGGATCAGGATCTACTGAAGGTCAGGATCTACTGAAAGTCAGGATCTACTGAAGGTCTGGATCTACTGAAGATCTGGATCTACTGGATGTCTGGATCTACTGAGGATCTGGATCTACTGAGGGTCAGGATCTACTGAAGATCTGGATCTACTGGATGTCTGGATCTACTGAGGGTCAGGATCTACTGAAGGTCTGGATCTACTGGATGTCTGGATCTATTGAAGGCCTGGATCTATTGAAGGTCTGGATCTACTGGATGTCTGGATCTACTGAGGGTCAGGATCTACTGAAGGTCTGGATCTACTGGATGTCTGGATCTACTGAGGGTCAGGATCTACTGATGGTCTGGATCTACTGGATGTCTGGATCTACTGAGGGTCTGGATCTACTGAGGGTCAGGATCTACTGAAGATCTGGATCTACTGGATGTCTGGATCTACTGAGGGTCTGGATCTACTGAGGGTCAGGATCTACTGAAGATCTGGATCTACTGGATGTCTGGATCTACTGAGGGTCAGGATCTATTGAAGGCCTGGATCTATTGAAGGTCTGGATCTACTGGATGTCTGGATCTATTGAAGGTCTGGATCTACTGAAGGTCTGGATGGACTGGATGTCTGGATCTACTGAGGGTCAGGATCTACTGAAGGTCTGGATGGACTGGATGTCTGGATCAGGATCTACTGAAGGTCAGGATCTACTGAAAGTCAGGATCTACTGAAGGTCTTGATATATTGAAGGTCTGGATCTACTGGAGGTCTGGATCTACTGAAGATCGGGAGCTACTGAAGGCCTGGATCTACTGAAGGTCTTGATATATTGAAGGTCTGGATCTACTGGAGGTCTGGATCTACTGAAGATCGGGAGCTACTGAAGGCCTGGATCTGCTGAATGTTTGGGTCTACTGAACGTTTGGATCTACTGGAGGTCTGGATCTACTGAAGATCGGGAGCTACTGAAGGCCTGGATCTGCTGAATGTTTGGGTCTACTGAACGTTTGGATCTACTGGAGGTCTGGATCTACTGAATGTTTGGATCTACTGAAGGTCTGGATCTGCTGAAGGTATGGATCTACTGAAGGTCTAGATCTAATGAAGATCTGGATTTTCTGAAGGTCAGGATCTACTGAAGATCTGGATTTTCTGAGGATCAGGATCTACTGAACATTTGGATCTACTGAACGTCTGAATCTACTGAAGGTATGGATTTGTAGGTCTGTGATCTACTGAACATTTGTATTTACTGAAGGTCAGGATCTACTGGAGGTCTGGAGCTACTGAAAATCTAGATCTGCTGAAGGTCTGGATCCACTGAAAGTCTGGATCTACTGAAGGTCTGGGTCTACTGAAGTTCTTGATCGATTCAAATTCATCAGCCATGGGTCACTGGTGTTTTTTTCTAAATATCTTTAGTGATGGAAGAGAAAGTCATCGACATTCACACTGATGCACACTGGATCCACCACAGTCCATCAAACCTGAACTCTGAACCCTGAACACCAAATGCTGAACCCTGACTCCTGAGCTCTGAATCTTGAACCATGAACCCTAAAACCCAAACCCTGAACCTTGAAATGCTGAACCCTGAATCCCTGAACCCCAACCTGAGGAGCCCGAACCCTGAACCCCTCAAACGGGGCAGAACCCTGAGATGTTGGTTAACAGCTGTAAGCAGAAGAACCAGAAGCTGTAGATGGTTTTCTGAGCCTCGTCACAGGAAGTGAGTTCAGGGGCAGAAAGGCCACCGGCAGCCACTCAGTTCACATCAGTTAGTTAGTAATCTGAGTTTCTAGAAGCGATAGCAAAGATTTTAGTTTAGTAAGAGGCCATATCTTCTAACATCATGTCTCGCCGTTGCTAGTTGCTAGTTGCTAGTTGCTAGTTGCTAGTTGCTAGTCACAGTTGCACTCTAGACTGGTGTAGCGTGTTGAGTCGAAAATATCGAACTTATAATTTGGTAAAGGCATATAAATATTAATATTCTGATCCAGGGATCAGATTACACTCGTTGGGGCACCACCTTCTTAAATGAAGGACCTTTACTCATACTAATCAGTCATCAATCTAAAGATCACGAGATCTTTCCAGTTCAGGGATTACTTTTCTCTGCAGGTAAGGAAACACATGACAACTTCTCTGCAATAGATGGGAATATTTATTTAACGATCCAAGTATAACCATATTCAATGAAATAAGCAATATAAGTCACTGATATTGATCACCAGAATGAAATACGGAAACTATAGACTAAAATAGACATGGAATGTAATGAAACAGAATAAGGATGAAAGGAAATGATAATGAAATGTGGGAATAAGAATTGGCAGCAGTAAATGGAGAGATGTATGGATCAATTAAGCAGAGGAACGAGGCGGAAAGCTACGGGACACCTAAACTATGAAGCCTAACTTTCTTGATCTATTTAATTTGAATCTAAGCTTTTGCATCAACTCTCAGCAGTAAAGACGTGGATAGTCAGAGCCTACTTGTTCAGTTGGGAGGTCTTGCCGGTCGGGTTGTCTGGTCCCGCTGAGCTCGGAGAGGCGGACTCGGCGAGGCCGGTTACCTGGCAACGGCAGACGCTGGAACAGCTGGTCTCTGGTACTATCGTCACGTCGGGGCAAGCAGCGCTACCGGCTCGTCAAAGCTGTAGTCGTCTGGCCCGTGGATGTAGAACACTGTGGCGATGTTGCACCAGTGTTGGCTGCTGGATGGAGTTGAAGGTTCGAGCTCTTCTAACTGTTGTAAAGTCTAAATAATCTCGTTCCTAAATAGCTTCAAAAGCAATCTTCGCTTGGCCGGGCGTTGATAACTTCTTGACTATTAGACGCGAGGTTCAAACTTCTTGCAAGCGATTCTTAAGTTCATCTGGAGAAGACGTCTCTAACTCCAGGCTCAAACTCTAAGTTTCACTAAAGGCGAGTTGCAGCTAAAATTGTTGATCTTGGTTTCAGCAGGTTTCTTGGTGAGGGCGGAATCTTGAACGAACGTTGAACACGAACGTTGGACTGAACGTTGAACTGCGAACAAGGCCAGATCAGAGAGTTTTATAGATCTTTGAATTTTCAGGCGTGGTTCGCCATGCAAATCACGCTTCGCGCTCTTTTTTCTGTTACGCCTTGTTTACTAATTAATTTCTTTGTTTGAGACGGTTCCACCCCGAATACGGAGAGGGGGGGAAATGGATGTAAGAGGAATTTTTCCTCTAGTCTATTTTATTTTGAGATCCCTTACAAAGTGATCTTAATTAAGATTTCTTCCTAAAGTAATACGCAGGTATTTTACATCTCCACCAATTACTGTTGTCAATTGATCAAAATAATAAAAACCTGGGAACTTACATTCGAATTTATATGGCTAGCATATCAATATAAGGACCTCAAATAAATCTTCATGGCCTAATCTATAACTAGACAATCTTTACCAAGTTAACTCATATATGTAACTTGTGTTTCTAACTATGTGACTAATGTGAAAAACAATTTAACTATTTAATACCATTAAACTTGGTCAACATTATACTGACCTGTCCTAGTTATAAATGACCACAAGGTGGCAGTGTGGTACCATGCAAAAAGGAAGGGAGAGTAAAATAATTGTAATCATTTCCTCAACTAAAATAGTTAACATTGTGGGTGCATACAATTCACCACGAACTAAACAGCTTCAACATGTATAGTTGACACATTTAGCCTATACTTCAAGATACATGATACACTTATAGAAAACATTTTAAGAAGTATAGGGTTGAGAGTAAGTTCAGAGGAGAGAGCAGAGAGAGGGAAAAGATTTATGACAGTCCTGTTCCAGAGAGGGGTAGTGATGAGACTGATAAGTGTCAACAGCAGTCTGTTGTTCCTTCGTATTGACACGTTGGTATGTATACCCGTTCTCACCCAATGGTGACTGTCCCTTTCGATTAATCAGACCGTCTGGTGCTCCAATAAAGAAAGGGAGGATGATCCCCTATATTCATAGGTGTGGAAGGTATGAATGTGTGGATGTATTGTTCATTAGGGCTCCTGAGTCCTTGGGTCCTTCTTCTCCCGATGGCTGGAAGATAAAGGTCATTAACTCTGGAATGTGTGAGAAAGTTGCAAACCTCCTCGCAGTATCCTGTCGTTAATTCCCCAAAAGCTTTTAGGGTGACATCTCCTGCTGGCAGATGCCACTTTTGAAGTTGTGGTTTGTATCAACCAGACACCTTTATGGCCATTTGTTGTGATAGGCCATGTTGTGTTGATTTTGAGAAAGCAACAGAGAGGTTGGGGCTTCCTCCAAAGGTCTCACTGGTATCGCTACACTGGAAAGAATAAAAGCAAACCCCGAAATCAACAGTAAAGGCCTTTGCACACCAAGTCCGTATTTTTCGTCTGAAATCGTGGCACGTTTAAAACTAAACCCGACCTCACGTTGAGTCGGTCGGGTTTACAAACCGACTCCCAAACTTTCGTCCGACATTAAAGTTTCCGGATCAGGTTTGATTTCTGTGTTTTTTCACATCCGTCAAAAAGCCTTTAGAGAGTCGTTTGACCGCTCAGAGCCACCGTACCGTTGTTATCAGCCGTTACGCACCACTGGATCTCCTGGGATCTACCGCCACAGCCTCCAAACACTGATGCTGTCCGCTCTGACAGGAAAGTGATCAACAGACTGATCACAGGACAGCTGACCATGATCTGGTCTGTGTGAGGCTGAGTCCTGAATATCTGTGGATCCGGTCCAGAGGCTGATCACCTGAGTGCACTTTTCCGATGGCACAAATTGGATAGCCAAACCATAAAGTGTGTGTGTGTGTGTGTGTGTGTGTGTGTGTGTGTGTGTGTGTGTGTGTGTGTGTCCCTCCTTAGACATACTGCCAGCCGCTGTTCAGGATCAACTGGATCGCAGAAATCTTCTTTTTAATGACGACTCCATTTTGTCTCGTATTGCGAATTTTCGCAACGAATAGAATAATAAAACGCATCGGACTCAGGGTGCGAGGTTTCTGTGCGTAACGATTTTTATCGGATGACGGATAAAAAAACGCGTACGAAAAATACGGACTTGGTGTGCAGAGACCTTTACAGCAGAGTCCGGAGAAGCTCCTGGCCTGGCAGCACACTCCCCAGGACTTCAAACAGGTTTTTCTAAATAATCTGCCTGATCAGAGTCTGACAGACCAGCCACTGTTTCTGTTTGTTTGTTATCAGCACGAAAATGACAGTCAAGTTGCTATAGCAACTATAGCAACTATAGCAACTATAGCAACTATAGCAACTATAGCCACAGCAGATTTCCTGCTGTATGCCGTCCTCCACTGTTTGTAAACAGGAAACTCATCTGTAATGTCAGTGTTGTTAAAATAATCCACATTCAGTTCCATTACTCATCAAGGCCAAAACAAATAATCTCATTCTACCCAGAGGAAAGTTTTCTGTCCAGAGACATGAAGACGTCTGAGTTCTGGATAAGATTCTGGATGAGTTTTATGTTCCTGTGCCTGGGCAGTGTGTGGATTCTGCCATCTAGTCTCCCTTTGGGCCTACGTCCCTTCTGTAAAGCTATGGAGTGATGCACCTGGAAAACCATCACAGCTGGAAAACCATCACAGCTGGAAAACCATCACAGCTGGAAAACCATCACACCTGGAAAACCATCACACCTGGAAAACCATCACAGCTGGAAAACCATAACAGCTGGAAAACCATCACACCTGGAAAACCATCACACCTGGAAAACCATCACACCTGGAAAACCATCACAGCTGGAAAACCATCACACCTGGAAAACCATCACAGCTGGAAAACCATCACAGCTCAGTCACTCTATCAGCGAGGAGGACAGAGAGGAGGACAGAGAGGAGGACAGAGGAGGACAGAGAGGAGGACAGAGGAGGACAGAGAGGAGGACAGAGAGGAGGACAGAGAGGAGGACAGAGAGGAGGACAGAGGAGGACAGAGAGGAGGACAGAGGAGGACAGAGGAGGACAGAGAGGAGGACAGAGGAGGACAGAGAGGAGGAGGACAGAGAGGAGGACAGAGAGGAGGAGGACAGAGGAGGACAGAGAGGAGGAGGACAGAGAGGAGGACAGAGGAGGACAGAGAGGAGGAGGACAGAGAGGAGGACAGAGGAGGACAGAGAGGAGGACAGAGAGGAGGAGGACAGAGGAGGACAGAGAGGAGGACAGAGAGGAGGAGGACAGAGGAGGACAGAGAGGAGGAGGACAGAGAGGAGGACAGAGAGGAGGAGGACAGAGGAGGACAGAGAGGAGGAGGACAGAGAGGAGGACAGAGAGGAGGAGGACAGAGGAGGACAGAGAGGAGGAGGACAGAGAGGAGGACAGAGGAGGACAGAGAGGAGGACAGAGGAGGACAGAGAGGAGGACAGAGAGGAGGAGGACAGAGGAGGACAGAGAGGAGGAGGACAGAGAGGAGGACAGAGGAGGACAGAGAGGAGGACAGAGGAGGACAGAGAGGAGGACAGAGGAGGACAGAGAGGAGGACAGAGAGGAGGACAGAGGAGGGCAGAGAGGAGGAGGACAGAGGAGGACAGAGAGGAGGACAGTGAGGAGGACAGTGAGGAGGACAGAGGAGGACAGAGAGGAGGACAGAGGAGGGCAGAGAGGAGGAGGACAGAGATGAGGACAGAGGAGGACAAAGAGGAGGAGGACAGAGAGGAGGACAGAGAGGAGGAGGACAGAGAGGAGGACAGAGGAGGACAGAGAGGAGGAGGACAGAGAGGAGGACAGTGAGGAGGACAGAGGAGGACAGAGAGGAGGAGGACAGAGGAGGACAGAGAGGAGGACAGTGAGGAGGACAGAGGAGGACAGAGGAGGGCAGAGAGGAGGAGGACAGAGAGGAGGACAGAGGAGGACAGAGAGGAGGAGGACAGAGAGGAGGACAGTGAGGAGGACAGAGGAGGACAGAGAGGACAGAGAGGAGGAGACAGAGAGGAGACAGAGAGGAGGACAGAGAGGAGCACAGAGAGGAGGACAGAGAGGAGGAGGACAGAGGAGGACAGAGAGGAGGACAGTGAGGAGGACAGTGAGGAGGACAGAGGAGGACAGAGAGGAGGACAGAGGAGGGCAGAGAGGAGGAGGACAGAGATGAGGACAGAGGAGGACAAAGAGGAGGAGGACAGAGAGGAGGACAGAGAGGAGGAGGACAGAGAGGAGGACAGAGGAGGACAGAGAGGAGGAGGACAGAGAGGAGGACAGTGAGGAGGACAGAGGAGGACAGAGAGGAGGAGGACAGAGGAGGACAGAGAGGAGGACAGTGAGGAGGACAGTGAGGAGGACAGAGGAGGACAGAGGAGGGCAGAGAGGAGGAGGACAGAGAGGAGGACAGAGGAGGACAGAGAGGAGGAGGACAGAGAGGAGGACAGTGAGGAGGACAGAGGAGGACAGAGAGGACAGAGAGGACAGAGAGGAGGAGACAGAGAGGAGACAGAGAGGAGGACAGAGAGGAGCACAGAGAGGAGGACAGAGAGGAGGACAGTGAGGAGGACAGAGGAGGACAGAGAGGACAGAGAGGACAGAGAGGAGGACAGAGAGGACAGAGAGGAGGAGGACAGAGAGGAGACAGAGAGGAAGACAGAGAGGAGGACAGAGAGGAGCACAGAGAGGAGGACAGAGAGGAGGACAGTGAGGAGGACAGAGAGGACAGAGAGGACAGAGAGGAGGACAGAGAGGACAGAGAGGAGGAGGACAGAGAGGAGACAGCGAGGAGGACAGAGAAGAGGACAGAGAGGAGGAGGACAGAGAGGAGGACAGCTTCCCTCCTTCCTGAACCCGGTCTCTGAGTGTTTTTCTGCTGAGTCATCAGAGCCTTGTTGAATTCTTAGATCTAGATCTGAGCTTGTTGGTTCTACCTTTGATCTGAGGATCTGAAGCTGATTGGTTCTTCAGTCGATGGGATGAACTCATGTCAGGTCATGTGATGATGGATATTAGATGACATTTGGATTTCTAGTAGAGCTGTGCAGAGACATCTCTGTATCTCTGTGTCTCTGTATCTGTGTTCAGACAGAAGACAGGAAGTGGGCGTGGTTTATACAGGAAGTCACGTTAAATCGGGCAAATGTTTTTTCTAACCTAATATTCATTGACAATGCCATTTTTGTGCCTTCAAAGCATCAAATTGATTTAATATTGGCATATAATTAATTATGAATTTTCCACATCCTCATACTGTACTTTTCATCTCTCTCTCTTTTTTTTATTTTTAACTAAATTCCATGAAGCCTATGGCTGATTCAGCATGTTACATCTTCAACAGACGAATATTGACTGAAATACAAGGTAAAACATTTTTTTCAATATTTCGACCTGTTTTTTAAATGGAGGAAATGGAAACATACAGCTAAAAACTCCAGGTTCAGAGCTTGGTTCTGATGTGTCGACCAGGCTTTAGTCTCACTGGAGGTCTACAACCCGACCCGAACCCGCCGGGACCCGAGGCCGGGTGTCGGGTCTCGGCCGGGTCGGGCTCAGACTTCTGTGATGAAATATAAAATATAAAGTCCACCAACCCTTTCGTGGACAGACTTGAGTGTGATTTGCTCCTGTGAGAACCTGCTCAGGCGGTTCATCATCAGACCAGAACAAGAAGCAGAACCTGCAGGAGCTCACATTGTTTTCTAAAGTCTCCACAGTGGTGTGTGGTCAGTTAAATATATCAGTATCAAACAGTTTATCTGTAGTGGGTTTGAAAGTCTCCAAGCGTTAATGTTAATGTTTTATATTTGGAATTCACCAAAATTGGATCGATGACACTTTAAATCATCGGTAAAGTTTTGTGAGATTTGGGAAGAAGGAAGAAAAGCCTGTTTCTAAAATCTAAATCAGATTCAGTGAAGGCTTTGGAGCCTGAACACCGAACTACTGAACATTCAGATGAGACTGAACGTCTGGACTGAGGCTTCGTATTCAGACTGACACTCTGCTTTAAACTGAGAATTTAGAGATAAATTTAGAATTTATCTCGACTCATCAGATATTTAGAAGATTCTTATGGGAAAATAATGTCAATCTTTCACTTTGACTGCATGGACCTTTTATTCCACTGAACTGAGCCAGGCTGTTTGAGATAATAATAATAATAATAATGAATTTTATTTATATAACACACTTTAAAATACAATGAAATCTGAAGGTGCTTATGGAGATGAACCTTAAAGTCAGAGGTTTGAGAAGCAGCTGATCCCTCTGACTGTAAAAACAGAGCAGGCTTAGCTTAGCTTAGCTTCAAGCTAACATTAGCACGGTCTGTTACTGGAAAACTCAGCCAGCTAGCATACATGCTAACACCGCAGTGTGTTTATAACTGTGTGTGTGTGTGTGTGTGTGTGTGTGTGAGAGAGAGAGAGAGAGAGAGAGAGAGAGAGAGAGAGAGAGAGAGAGAGAGAGAGAGAGAGAGTGCTCTATAATGCAGATGTCATGCAGTCTGGCAGTTGGCACTCACTTTAATGAATGCTGTGTGTGTGTGTGTGTGTGTGTGTGTGTGTGTGTGTGTGTGTGTGTGTGTGTGTACTGTATTATACAGATAGATAACAGTGATTGTTTTTAGCCTGTTAGCATAACAGCAGCAGATGGCTGCAGCTACATGCTAACATGACACAGTCTCATCCAGAGAGTGTGTGTGTGTGTGTGTGTGTGTGTGTGTGTGTGAGAGAGAGAGAGAGAGAGAGAGAGAG
>NW_027283684.1:5000-15000 GCF_046629955.1 Centroberyx affinis | reverse complement strand
CACACACACACACACAGTGAACACACACACACACACACACAGAGTGAACACACACACACACACACACACACAGAGTGAACACACACTGAACACACACACACTGAACACACACACTAACCCTTTGAACACACACACATTAAAGCTGCACTATTCCAGACACACACAAACACACACACACACACACACACACAGACTGAACACACACACACACACTAAAACAAGTGAGGTGTTCAACATGCGGCCCGCCTCACATGTCAGGACCGTCATGTGATGTGGGAACATTGTACAGAGAGAACAGAGAGAGATAACAGAGAGAGAACAGAGAGAGAACAGACAGAGAGAGAACAGAGAGAGAGAACAGAGAGAGAACAGAGAGAGAGAACAGAGAGAGAACAGAGAGAGAGAACAGAGAGAGAGAGAGAACAGAGAGAACAGAGAGAGAGAGAACAGAGAGAGAACAGAGAGAGAACAGAGAGAGAGAACAGAGAGAGAGAACAGAGAGAGAACAAAGAGAGAGAACAGAGAGAGAACAGAGAGAGAACAGAGAGAGAGAGAACAGAGAGAGAACAGAGAGAGAGAACAGAGAGAGAGAGAGAACAGAGAGAACAGAGAGAGAGAGAACAGAGAGAGAACAGAGAGAGAACAGAGAGAGAACAGACAGAGAGAGAACAGAGAGAGAGAACAGAGAGAGAACAGAGAGAGAGAACAGAGAGAGAACAGAGAGAGAACAGAGAGAGAGAACAAAGAGAGAGAACAGAGAGAGAACAGAGAGAGAACAGAGAGAGAGAGAACAGAGAGAGAGAACAGAGAGAGAACAGAGAGAGAACAGAGAGAGAACAGACAGAGAGAGAACAGAGAGAGAGAACAGAGAGAGAACAGAGAGAGAGAACAGAGAGAGAACAGAGAGAGAACAGAGAGAGAGAACAGAGAGAGAACAGAGAGAGAACAAAGAGAGAGAACAGAGAGAGAACAGAGAGAGAACAGAGAGAGAGAGAACAGAGAGAGAACAGAGAGAGAGAACAGAGAGAGAGAGAGAACAGAGAGAACAGAGAGAGAGAGAACAGAGAGAGAACAGAGAGAGAACAGAGAGAGAACAGACAGAGAGAGAACAGAGAGAGAGAACAGAGAGAGAACAGAGAGAGAGAACAGAGAGAGAACAGAGAGAGAGAACAGAGAGAGAGAGAGAACAGAGAGAGAGAGAACAGAGAGAGAACAGAGAGAGAACAGAGAGAGAGAGAACAGAGAGAGAACAGAGAGAGAGAGAACAGAGAGAGAGAACAGAGAGAGAACAGAGAGAGAGAGAACAGAGAGAGAACAGAGAGAGAGAACAGAGAGAGAACAGAGAGAGAGAACAGAGAGAGAACAGAGAGAGAACAGAGAGAGAGAACAGAGAGAGAACAGAGAGAGAACAGAGAGAGAGAGAACAGAGAGAGAACAGAGAGAGAACAGAGAGAGAGAGAACAGAGAGAGAGAGAACAGAGAGAGAACAGAGAGAGAGAGAACAGAGAGAACAGAGAGAGAGAGAACAGAGAGAGAGAACAGAGAGAGAACAGAGAGAGAGAACAGAGAGAGAACAGAGAGAGAGAGAACAGAGAGAGAACAGAGAGAGAGAGAACAGAGAGAGAACAGAGAGAGAACAGAGAGAGAGAGAACAGAGAGAGAACAGAGAGAGAACAGAGAGAGAGAGAACAGAGAGAGAACAGAGAGAGAGAACAGAGAGAGAGAGAACAGAGAGAACAGAGAGAGAGAGAACAGAGAGAGAACAGAGAGAGAGAACAGAGAGAACAGAGAGAGAGCAGAGGAGAGAACAGAAGAGAGAGCAGAAGAGAGAGCAGAGGAGAGAGCAGAAGAGAGAGCAGAAGAGAAAGCAGAGGAGAGAGCAGAGAGAGAGAGAACAGAGAGAGAGAGAACAGAGAGAGAGAACAGAGAGAGAACAGAGAGAGAGAACAGAGAGAGAACAGAGAGAGAGAACAGAGAGAGAACGGAGAGAGAACAGAGAGAGAGAACAGAGAGAGAACAGAGAGAGAGAGAACAGAGAGAGAACGGAGAGAGAACAGAGAGAGAGAACAGAGAGAGAACAGAGAGAGAGAGAACAGAGAGAGAACAGAGAGAGAACAGAGAGAGAACAGAGAGAGAGAGAACAGAGAGAGAACAGAGAGAGAGAGAACAGAGAGAGAACAGAGAGAGAACAGAGAGAGAACAGAGAGAGAGAGAACAGAGAGAGAACAGAGAGAGAGAACAGAGAGAGAACAGAGAGAGAGAACAGAGAGAGAACAGAGAGAGAGAACAGAGAGAACAGAGAGAGAGCAGAGGAGAGAACAGAAGAGAGAGCAGAAGAGAGAGCAGAGGAGAGAGCAGAAGAGAGAGCAGAAGAGAAAGCAGAGGAGAGAGCAGAGAGAGAGAGAACAGAGAGAGAGAGAACAGAGAGAGAGAACAGACAGAGAGAGAACAGAGAGAGAACAGAGAGAGAGAACAGAGAGAGAACAGAGAGAGAGAGAACAGAGAGAGAGCAGAAGAGAGAGCAGAGGAGAGAGCAGAAGAGAGAGCAGAAGAGAGAGCAGAGGAGAGAGCAGAGAGAGCAGAGGAGAGAGCAGAAGAGAGAGCAGAAGAGAGAGCAGAGGAGAGAGCAGAGAGAGCAGAGGAGAGAGCAGAAGAGAGAGCAGAGGAGAGAGCAGAGAGAGCAGAGGAGAGAGCAGAGGAGAGAGCAGAAGAGAGAGCAGAAGAGAAAGCAGAGGAGAGAGCAGAGAGAGAGAGAACAGAGAGAGAGAACAGAGAGAGAGAACAGAGAGAGAGAACAGAGAGAGAACAGAGAGAGAACAGAGAGAGAGCAGAGGAGAGAGCAGAGAGAGCAGAGGAGAGAGCAGAGGAGAGAGCAGAGGAGAGAGCAGTATACAGGTGTGCAGAGCCCTCTGCATAAAGAGCTTTTCACATTAACTGAACACTTACTGAACATATTGGCCTGAGTTTATATTTTACAACACTGTCTGTAAATAAATATGTAAATATGTAAATATGTAAATATGTAAATATGTAAATATGTAAATATGTAAATATGAAAATGTAAATATCTTCATCAACAAATCCTCAGGGAGAAAATGGCCAGTGTTTTATTTTCTTACACATGATGAGAGGAACAGGAAAAACTAACTTCCTGTCCTCTACCTCTATCATGATGTATTATATGTGATGTCATGAGCACACCTGCAGCCCAGCACTATATGGACTGAATATCACATCAGCACATGAGATGATTGATAACAGAGTTTCCACCAAGACAGCCTGTGTTACACCTGTTCAGATGTATTGATCAGTTATCCATATTCACACTGAACAGAGGAGACAAAACAGGACAGATACAGATCTGACCCACTGAACCTGCTTTGTCTGATCTGCATACCGGAAGACGAGTCCTCTAAGTATAAACTTTGGAACATTATCCATGCTGATCCATGTACCAGCCTTGTCCTTAAAGACACTAGAGAGGAGGACAGAGAGGAGGACAGAGAGGAGGACAGACAGGAGGACAGAGAGGAGGACAGAGAGGAGGACAGAGAGGAGGACAGAGAGAAGGACAGACAGGAGGACAGAGAGGAGGACAGACAGGAGGACAGAGAGGAGGACAGAGAGGAGGACAGACAGGAGGACAGAGAGGAGCACAGAGAGGAGGACAGAGAGAAGGACAGACAGGAGGACAGAGAGGAGGACAGAGAGGAGGACAGAGAGGAGGACAGAGAGGAGGACAGACAGGAGGACAGAGAGGAGGACAGAGAGAAGGACAGACAGGAGGACAGAGAGGAGGACAGAGAGGAGGACAGAGAGGAGGACAGACAGGAGGACAGAGAGGAGCACAGAGAGGAGGACAGAGAGGAGGACAGACAGGAGGACAGAGAGGAGGACAGAGAGGAGGACAGACAGGAGGACAGAGAGGAGGACAGAGAGAAGGACAGACAGGAGGACAGAGAGGAGGACAGAGAGGAGGACAGAGAGGAGGACAGACAGGAGGACAGAGAGGAGCACAGAGAGGAGGACAGAGAGAAGGACAGACAGGAGGACAGAGAGGAGGACAGAGAGGAGCACAGAGAGAAGGACAGACAGGAGGACAGAGAGGAGGACAGAGAGAAGGACAGAGAGGAGGACAGAGAGGAGCACAGACAGGAGGACAGAGAGGAGGACAGAGAGGAGGACAGAGAGGAGGACAGACAGGAGGACAGAGAGGAGCACAGAGAGGAGGACAGAGAGAAGGACAGACAGGAGGACAGAGAGGAGGACAGAGAGGAGGACAGAGAGGAGCACAGAGAGGAGGACAGAGAGGAGGACAGAGAGGAGGACAGACAGGAGGACAGAGAGGAGGACAGAGAAGACAGAGAGAAGGACAGACAGGAGGACAGAGAGGAGGACAGAGAGAAGGACAGACAGGAGGACAGACAGGAGGACAGAGAGAAGGACAGAGAGAAGGACAGAGAGGAGCACAGAGAGGAGCACAGAGAGGAGCACAGAGAGGAGGACAGAGCGGAGGACAGAGAGGAGGACAGAGAGAAGGACAGAGAGGAGGACAGAGCGGAGGACAGAGAGGAGGACAGAGAAGACAGAGAGGAGGACAGAGAGGAGCACAGAGAGGAGGACAGAGAGAAGGACAGACAGGAGGACAGAGAGGAGGACAGAGAGGAGGACAGAGAGGAGCACAGAGAGGAGGACAGACAGGAGGACAGAGAGGAGGACAGAGAGGAGGACAGAGAGGAGGACAGACAGGAGGACAGAGAGGAGGACAGAGAGGAGGACAGAGCAGAGGACAGAGAGGAAGACAGAGAGGAGGACAGACAGGAGGACAGAGAGGAGCACAGAGAGGAGGACAGACAGGAGGACAGAGAGGAGGACAGAGAGGAGGACAGAGCAGAGGACAGAGAGGAGGACAGACAGGAGGACAGAGAGGAGGACAGAGCAGAGGACAGAGAGGAAGACAGAGAGGAGGACAGAGAGGAGCACAGAGAGGAGCACAGAGAGGAGGACAGACAGGAGGACAGAGAGGAGGACAGAGAGGAGGACAGAGCATAGGACAGAGAGGAAGACAGAGAGGAGGACAGAGAGGAGCACAGAGAGGAGGACAGAGCAGAGGACAGAGAGGAGGACAGAGCAGAGGACAGAGAGGAAGACAGAGCAGAGGACGGAGAGGAGGACAGAGAGGAGGACAGACAGGAGGACAGAGAGGAGGACAGAGAGGAGCACAGAGAGGAGGACAGAGAGGAGGACAGAGCAGAGGACAGAGAGGAGGACAGAGAGGAGCTCAGAGAGGAGGACAGAGAGGAGGACAGAGAGGAAGACAGAGAGGAGGACAGAGCAGAGGACAGAGAGGAGGACAGAGAGGAGGACAGAGAGGAGGACAGAGAGGAGGACAGAGCAGAGGACAGAGAGGAAGACAGAGAGGAGGACAGAGAGGAGCACAGAGAGGAGGACAGAGCAGAGGACAGAGAGGAGGACAGAGCAGAGGACAGAGAGGAAGACAGAGAGGAGGACAGAGCAGAGGACAGAGAGGAGGACAGAGAGGAGGACAGAGAGGAGGACAGACAGGAGGACAGAGAGGAGGACAGAGCAGAGGACAGAGAGGAGGACAGAGAGGAGCACAGAGAGGAGGACAGAGAGGAGGACAGAGAGGAGGACAGAGCAGAGGACAGAGAGGAAGACAGAGCAGAGGACAGAGAGGAAGACAGAGAGGAGGACAGACAGGAGGACAGAGAGGAGGACAGAGCAGAGGACAGAGAGGAAGACAGAGAGGAGGACAGAGAGGAACACAGAGAGGAGGACAGAGCAGAGGACAGAGAGGAGGACAGACAGGAGGACAGAGAGGAAGACAGAGCAGAGGACAGAGCAGAGGACAGAGAGGAGGACAGAGAGGAGGACAGACAGGAGGACAGAGAGGAGGACAGAGCAGAGGACAGAGAGGAGGACAGAGAGGAGCACAGAGAGGAGGACAGAGAGGAGGACAGAGAGGAGGACAGAGCAGAGGACAGAGAGGAAGACAGAGCAGAGGACAGAGAGGAAGACAGAGAGGAGGACAGACAGGAGGACAGAGAGGAGGACAGAGCAGAGGACAGAGAGGAAGACAGAGAGGAGGACAGAGAGGAACACAGAGAGGAGGACAGAGCAGAGGACAGAGAGGAGGACAGACAGGAGGACAGAGAGGAAGACAGAGAGGAGGACAGAGCAGAGGACAGAGAGGAGGACAGACAGGAGGACAGAGAGGAGGACAGAGAGGAGGACAGAGAGGAGGACAGAGAGGAGGACAGAGCAGAGGACAGAGAGGAAGACAGAGGAGGACAGAGAGGAGGACAGAGCATAGGACAGAGAGGAGGACAGAGCAGAGGACAGAGAGGAAGACAGAGAGGAGGACAGAGCAGAGGACAGAGAGGAGGACAGACAGGAGGACAGAGAGGAGGACAGAGAGGAGGACAGAGCATAGGACAGAGAGGAAGACAGAGAGGAGGACAGAGAGGAGCACAGAGAGGAGGACAGAGCAGAGGACAGAGAGGAGGACAGAGCAGAGGACAGAGAGGAAGACAGAGCAGAGGACAGAGAGGAGGACAGAGAGGAGGACAGAGAGGAGGACAGACAGGAGGACAGAGAGGAGGACAGAGAGGAGCACAGAGAGGAGGACAGAGCAGAGGACAGAGAGGAGGACAGAGAGGAGGACAGAGAGGAGGACAGAGAGGTAGACAGAGAGGAGGACAGAGCAGAGGACAGAGAGGAGGACAGAGAGGAGGACAGACAGGAGGACAGAGAGGAGGACAGAGAGGAGGACAGACAGGAGGACAGAGAGGAGGACAGAGAGGAGGACAGAGCAGAGGACAGAGAGGAAGACAGAGAGGAGGACAGAGAGGAGCACAGAGAGGAGGACAGAGCAGAGGACAGAGAGGAGGACAGAGCAGAGGACAGAGAGGAAGACAGAGAGGAGGACAGAGCAGAGGACAGAGAGGAGGACAGAGAGGAGGACAGACAGGAGGACAGAGAGGAGGACAGAGAGGAGGACAGAGAGGAGGACAGAGAGGAGGACAGAGCAGAGGACAGAGAGGAGGACAGAGAGGAGGACAGACAGGAGGACAGAGAGGAGGACAGAGCAGAGGACAGAGAGGAGGACAGAGAGGAGGACAGAGAGGAGGACAGAGCCTGTATAGGTGTTCTGCAGTAATATGATCCATACCACAATAGGGCTGTGCAAATATGATACAGCTGAGTTTTGCAATATCTTTTTTCCTGATACTGTATTGATTTTCCAGCCCTTCATATCGATACATTAAAAAAAATGATTCCTGTTTTAAACGGATTGAAAATGTCTTTAAATTTCCCTCAAATCCCTTTGAATTAAATAGTTTTGACTCAATTTGAGTTATCAATATAATGTGATTTACATATTAGACTGCCAGGTGGTTCACAGCAAGGTGGATTTTCAGCTCTAATTTTACATTTTCAGTAAATTATGTAGAGCATCACAATGTATCCTGATTCGTATCGTATAGTGAGGTCATGGCCAATACCCAGCCTTACACCACAAGCCCTGTTATCATCTAGCATCATCATGGCATCATAAACATCTTCTGACCTGACTACCATGTTGTCAGAGAGATCCACATGTTCAGCTGCATCTACATGACTGAATAAATGACAGTGATGCTCGGGCCACACCTCAGATCAGTCTGGGCCTCATGCATCCTCAGTGCTGCATGGTTTGGACGTTTTACAATTATTCATAACTCTGACCTCTTTCCAGAAGTCATAGTGGTTATTATTCTGTAGCTTCCTGGCAAGTGAATCAGCTCTCATTGTGTTCTCGTTTGTTTTAATAAAGCAAAGAGCATATTTAAATCTTGTATCGGTAAGTTTTTAATGTTCAAGTGATGACCTCTGTCCTGTCCTGAGTCTCACCAGAGGTCAAAGCTTCTCCAGCTGCATGTTGCTCAGACAAACTCATTCCCTCTTGGTCTTATGTTACTGCAGGCATCAAGAGTCACAGTGTGGTCATACATCACACAGTTCAGTACCATGATGTGTTTTACAGTTCATATAAAACACATCAGAGCATCCCTAGGCAGTTCGATATTATTTAACAAGTTACAGTGGAATATCTGTTAATATCCTTAGTTAGGTTTGTCTGGTCCAGCTTCCCTGTAGCAGCATCATCACCAGTCAGACCAGCACAGGGATTTTCTCAACATTCAGAAAAATAACAGTTGGTATATGATCAGAGGAGGCCATCCCATAATTTATCTCTATAATATCCAGAGAGGTGAGAGCATCTGCTGTACAGCACACACACAATGAAGAAGCCAGGAGGCTGTGCCACACTTCACTAAGTAAAACTCTTATCAGGCAACAGAGAACTTATCAACATTTTACTGGACAGAAGAAGACTGCTGTCATTACAGAACTGAAACAAGTGTTTTGTAAATATAGAACAAGTCAGCGTTAAAATCCCAGTGACAAAAACACAAGTTGAACCTTTGTCCTCAATGACAGAATGAACCAATGATGATCTGTTCAGAAATTCATCCTCAGACCGGTGAGACTCATAAGGTGTACAGATATTTATGATCGTAAACTTCTTTTTATTATAATTCATCTCTAACCCAATAACCCAATCAACATTTAGTCTTACCACCTTCACCACTGGGTCATATTTACTATTTCAAAGTAAAGCCAGTCCTCCAGGTATCCTGTTTGTGAGATCAGTGGTGGACTCCCCATGGAAACCCTCATGTAGATCAGTTCAGGTTATCCAGGTCTTGTTTGGTAAGCCAGGTCTCTTGAAGGCTCAGGATGTCACACTCTTCCTGAAGTGTGTCAGTCACAGGGGGCGTGACACACAGGCCACGCCCCCTGTGACGTCCCACCCGGGTCTCACTGTTCTCACTTTTCCCTGGAGGGGATCTGCTGCCCAGAGATCCCTGTCCCAACAGACTGAACCATCATCTACACTACCACATCCATGCTAATGCTAATGCTAATGCTAATGCATGCTAGCAAAACATTACATGACCACAGCCAGTTCACACTGTTTACATTAGTCTGCTGTTTTCTGTTTATCTGAACATAAAGACTGCCAGAAAGCAAAACTTTCATCTCTCTCTCTCTCTGTCTTTCTCTCTCTCTCTCTCTCTCTCTCTCTCTACCTGTCTCGCTCTCTACCTGTCTCTCTACCTGTCTGTCTGTCTGCCTGTCTGTCTCTCCAGCCTATAACAACAGCTATCAGGTTCAGACCAACGATAACTGTGTTCCAGACCAATACTTCATCCAGGAGGACAGTGGAGAGGTAAATCTGTCTGTCTGTCTACCTGTCTACCTGTCTGTCTGCCTACCTACCTGTCTGCCTGCCTACCTGTCTGTCTGTCTGTCTGTCTGTCTGCCTGCCTACCTGTCTGTCTGTCTGTCTGCCTGCCTACCTGTCTGTCTGCCTACCTACCTGTCTGCCTGCCTACCTGTCTGTCTGTCTGTCTGCCTGCCTACCTGTCTGTCTGTCTGTCTGTCTGTCTGTCTGCCTGTCTGCCTGCCTACCTGTCTGTCTATCTGTCTATCTGCCTGCCTGTCTACCTGTCTACATGTCTGCCTGTCTACCTGTCTGTCTACCTGTCTGTCTGTCTTCCTGTCTATCTGCCTGTCTACCTGTCTGTCTGTCTTCCTGCGTACCTGTCTGTCTGCCTGTCTGCCTACCTGTCTGCCTGTCTTCCTGTCTATCTGCCTGTCTACCTGTCTGCCTGCCGGTCTACCTGTCTGTCTACCTGTCTTCCTGCCTACCTGTCTACCTGTCTGCCTACCTGTCTGTCTGCCTGTCTGTCTGCAGGTGAGGAACAATCCGAAGCGGTCCTGTCAGTTTAACCGGACTCTGTTGGAAGAATGTTCTGGACTCAGCGACCGTTTCTATGGTTACAACCGAGGACAGCCGTGTGTCCTCATCAAACTGAACCGGGTAAATTAACCTTTGACCTTTAACCCCTAACCCTTTGCCCTGTGTCCT
>NW_027283683.1:105000-159222 GCF_046629955.1 Centroberyx affinis | reverse complement strand
CTTACTAATCTCACTGTGTAAAGAAATAAATAAATAAACAATGGAAAAGTGAATATTACAAATCTCCAAACACCTGATTCAGTGTCATTTATATTCATAAAGTAATCATGAAGGTCATTATTTTCTGTGGACCTCATTTTGAGTTCATAGGGGAGCACTGTAAATTAGACATCCACTGATATTACCCAACTTGTAAAATAAATGACAAATCTTCTCAAAAGAGGTGCGTGGCATAAAAGTAATTGGAATCGACAGATAGCAGCACTGCAAAAATATGCAGTTTCAGCCATTTAAATCCTTCAATATATATATACAGTATATATATATATATATATATACACACTATTATATACAGTGTATATATATACATATATATATATATATATATATATATATATATATCTACCATGTTCCTGTATCTCATCTCAACCTCAAGTAGGGGATTTACTGACCAGTTCTGTAACATGCTGATCTGTGACACAACAGAAAAAGCACAGAAACCTGTCTAACCAACCTTGTTTTTTGCCAATATGTGGCACACTGGAAACAGCATAGACCCCAGTTTAACAGCATCTGAAACATGCTGATCTATAACACATGAACAGATAAGAAACATCTCTCTCTCTCTTTGGGAAAGCTGACATTTCCTTCACCCTCGGAGTTAGAGGAATTTTGCCAGTAACCTTTTAGCAAGTCAAACTTGCTAACGAACTTGGCTGGGCCTGCTTGGCCTATGCAGTCTGCCATTCGTGGAAGAGGACAGGAGTCAGGTTCTGTTACTGCAGTGGCTTTTCGGTAGTCATTATAAAATCTTGGTGGAAGGTCTGACTTATCCACCAAGATAGATCAATTCTCCCAGGATTAACTCTCTAATCTGCCCGGTGACAGGCTGACTGCCTCATCTGATTCATCCTGGTCGGGTTATAGAAGCCTTCATTTTGAACTGCTAAAAGCTCAAGTTCAGACTGTCCGACACACAGGCACACAGACATAATACTTAACATTTTGGTGAAATAGGGTCTGAATGTGCAACATGTGTGTGCTGATTTGAGCTACTACCTGCTACTATGCACTGGGACTGTTTGACTGATTGTCACTAACATAAAAGTAAAGCGTACAAATTGCAATATGAACTGCATATTATTAATTATGACTTTCATTCCAAAATGAGATGTCTAACTATTTTAAATGAATGATGCGTACTCTGGGAAACTGATTGCTGATGGGAAAGTAAAATTGATTATAAATTCCTTTCATTCACTGTGCAAAGTAATTCAAGTTTTTAGCTGTTTCCTAGGTCCCAGTGTACCGCACTGTGCCTGGACTTGGATTAGATTGGAAGTGTCAGTTTACACATGAGGATGAAGAAACCCATGATGAATTGTGGTGATCGTATGAAGTTTATTTATATTCCAGTCTCCTCTATTCTGCTATTTTCCTGTTCTCTTCCATGTCCTTTTTTATGTTTTGCGTCTCTCTCCGGCTTTTCTGGATTTTGATTAGACTGGAAAGCATCTATGTGTGTGTGTGTGTGTGTGTGTGTGTGTGTGTGTGCATGTGTGTGTGACAACTCTGCACCTACCTCCCTCCCACATGTCATATTTTTACGGTGATGTCAAGCTTTGCTCTCGCATACTGTGACCTACATTCTGCATTCAACCGTAGGGAATTAGTTCAGTTTAGTTCATGGGGGAATTTTCTGAACCTTTAAAAAACAGACAATGATTTACTGCGCGTAGTATAAAGAATAACATGACCAAATCCTGCTGATTCATTTCCAATTACTTTTTCAAGAAGTAGATTTATCAACAGAGCGAGGGAGAGAAGGGTGGAGGAGGAAAGAGAAATACAAAAGAAAGCAGGGAACAAAAAAGGGGGGTTTTGTTGTTGGTTTTTTTTATTCCCAATATGATGTTCCCCTTGACTGTACCTTATGGATGTCATATTTCTATGGTAATGTCAACCATTCCTCTCCCTCACTGTGACCTACATACTCGGCTTACAGGGAAAAACTCACAGAAAACAGAGTGTTAGAGGGTAAGTGTGTGTCAATTGGCTTCACTTGAAGGTATACTGACATAGTCGGGACAACTTTTCAGTGACATGAGAATCATGCATCAACTGCAAAAGTAAAAGAGTTGAAAGCAGCACCATGTCTGGGAGAAAGATGAGTTCCAACTGGAATGCCAACTATCTTTTTCAAAACTTTTTATTTTTTCAGGCAAGGTTGACTGAGCAAACGTGATCTTTTCTTGGCAAAGCCCTGCATCACACCCACCCACACACACATGTAAAAGATTATTCCCCATTATTTTCTGAGTTTCTGCCATTATGCCAATCAATTCTAATCAAAATTTTGTCAATTACTTCACTGTAGAGCTAAAATCCAAAGGGGCCAACTATAAACTATACACAACAATTATACTGCAAACTGAGAGGTATGTAGCTCTGTAGTCATGTAATTTGATGAAAGTTTGTCAGAATCGATCAGCATAACAACATTGCACAAACTAGGAAAATAAGGTCCAAGTTGGAAAATAACCAGAATTATCATTGAAGTACATTCACATCTTGACAGGGTGCATTTCTGTCCATTTTATCCTAATATGAAGTGTATCTGTCTAACTGGACTAATGTGTACTTAGGGGTAGGCCTACAGCTTTTTATTGGATCTAAACTGATATTGTGTGGCACTGTCTGTGTTTTTGTAATATGTGGTTATGTTCCCTTGATGGTTTTGTTTATTCTAACTGCTTGCTGTGAATCAAATTGCCCCATTGGGTGCAATAAAGATTTCTCTACTCTACATCTGGGATCTTTTACTGTTGGCCACTGAGCATACTGGAAAAGTTCTGCAAGTGTATGTATGTGCATTTTATCATTCACATCCTGAACATCTGTATCAACAAAGAGTTTTTACTTACTTTTTAACAAAGGTGTGACCAAGTCTACTCTGTTCAAGTCCCAAGTCAGTCTCAAGTCTCGAGGCACAAGTCTCAAGTCAAGTCTCAAGTCTAAATGTAGAACAGCAAGTCAAGTCAGAACAAATCAAGAGTCCAGTATCAATTTAATATCTTGAAGAAAACTAAATATCTAGGACTTTTCAATGCAATATGGTTTTAATAGGATAGAAACTTGGTAAGAGCATCATGAGTTTGATTTCTATAATCAGTTTCAGCTTCATTAAATTCAATCATTCCATACAAATTCAGAAAACAGAATTTAAATTCAGTCTGCTGGAACAAATCTCATCACTTTCAGTCTGCGTCATTTACACAAACACAAGATCTTTTGTCAAGACTTTAGAAACCTTTTCAAGTCATCAAAGTACAAGTCAGAGTCAAGTCCCAAGTCTTCTCTTCATGCTTCAAGTCAAGTCTCAAATAATTTAAACTGTGACTCGAGTCTGACTCGAGTCACAGTTTCAAGTCATGTGACCCTATCACAGAGGCATGTATTTTCATTATGAATGTTCTCTTCCATTAGTGTGTTTGTACTTTTTCTGACTAAGGAACACATTATTCCAATACTGTATGCTTCTGCCCACATAGAGAGTCTACATCCGCACAAAGCCAGGCTATGTTACCACCTAAGCCTTTTTAAAAGCCTGGGAAAACGCTGGCTTACCACAACCTGCGATGAACTCTGAGATATGTTGAGCTGGCACATACTATTGTGTGTCTCAGTGTGTGAGCAGCAGTGGTTTGGCGGAGCTAAATGGGTGCTAACACTAAGGGTAAGGGTTAGTTTCATGTTACTACTAGCCATATTTCAAATTGATTCACTCCCAATTGTGTAAAGGACTTAAGATAAAAGGGCAGCAGGGTGGCGCTGTAAGTAGGGAAAGGACCCACAACTTTAATATTATTAGAAAGTAATAGAACGTAATAGAATAGTCAGCTGCCATGACACCAGCTCCTCAGCCAAGGACAGAAGGCAACTGGTGGCACATAAATAGAATATGGAAAATGGAATAAGTCAGAAAAGGTATGGCATTGTTTTAATCTGTTAGAAGTATTTATTGTTCACATAAAACAGATTCAGATTGTGACACAACATTTATTTAGAAAAATGTCGCAAATTTTGTTGCAATTTTCAGCTCCATGTATTCTCCCATTGGAAAGCTATGGCTATATACCGCCATGATGTGGACACCTAGTGGCTTTATGAATTTATTTATTAGCTTAGTTGTAATGAGCTCATATGACCCTTGTATTGCTTTTCTTCGTGGGAAAGAATTTTTTTCTTCCACATTTTGTTCTCGATGAATGTGGAACCATGAGAAGGCGGCAGTGTCTCTTCTATTATGTTCTGTTATCTTCTGAATAATATAAAAAAAATGAAAGTGTCCTGTGTTGCACTTTAACTGGAGGACTTGAGTTACATATTTATCCATTGTTTGCATTTTATAGTTGGTTGACAGCAGTGGCATTGCTGACGTTGCTACAGTCCAACAACTAGTAGCTAATGTAACATTTGCCAGTGAGTCTTCTCAGCATTTCAGCATTTGTCTCTAAACACACTTAAACTAACTAAATCTTCTCAGTATGCTGGGGGCCTTGTAGTACATCCAGAACCACTGCTCAATATTTTATTTATTGTGGGTAGAATGACCTAACGATATTTACCCTGTTACAAATCAACAGCATTTCATTCAACCTTACATTTTAGGGGATTGGCAACATAAAATAGCCAGTGGGTTTCTTTTTGATAACTTTCAGGGCCTATTTCAATCTTGCCACGGCCTACTTTTGGGTCTCCGCCCAGTCTTTGAGGACCAGTGCACTAGACGGCTGAGTCATCTCATCTGCTCAACAATATTGTTTTACAACATAGAGAGCAACATACCTGCTGTGCAAATACTACACCATAATGGCTTCGCCCTCAGAAATCTTCCGTTTCAAAGCTCATCACAAGACATTCACTAAGGCAACAGTATATTCCTTCGAACATATGCTACTGGTGATAAAAGTATTAAAACATGTTATTTTTTAAATCATTATTTGACCAGGGAATATGGGAGCTGTCCAAGCACGCTAATCCACACAAATAGAGCAGTAGCAAAGAACATTCTTTTCCATATGTCATACAACACAGTAACTTCAACAGATAAGAAATAGTTATTAGGAATTTAAGAAAAAGGTATTAGGAATTAGGTGTGAACAGCTTTCATAACACTTATCCTCTATTCTCTCTCCCTCTTCCCTTGTCTCTCTCTCTCTCTCTCTTCCCTCTCTTACTCCAGTTTATTTGCATAAAACATTAAAACACACTGATAAAAGACAATGCTCAAAATGCAGAAAGCAGAGAAAAGTTGCCAATTTGTGCAACTTTGCGTCGGTCTGTTTCTCGCTCATCTTTCTCCTCCTCGCTTTCCGTGTCTCCCTCTCTTTCTCACTCCCTTTCTCTCTGTCTACCTTCCTTCTGTTTCTCTAGACGAGTTATGAACAATTTAAACTCCCATCTTTATCTCTAACTGTTGCTTGGGGTGGAACACTTCTACAGGCAAACACTGTAAACTGGAGAGAGAGAGAGAGAGAGCGCGCGAGAGAGAGAGAGAGAGACGGTCATAAGAACAGTGCAAAGCAAAGTGAAGCAGATAAGAAACCGGCAGTGGGGAAAAGGCCTGACAACTTACTCTATCTTACTCTTTTCCTTAGGCCATGCTGCTCATTTCCAAACCACATGTGATCCATGAAGGCTAGGTAGGTCACTTTCATTTCATTTCACCACCTTTACTCAGATTAGATCCCCACGTGACAAGAGTACTAGTACATTTGTACAAGCCCGGGTCCCAATGTGAGGGACTACATTTACTCAGTTTGGTTCCCCACATGACAAGGGAACTAGTATATTTGAATGAAACTGGGTTCCAGGGTGAAAAATGGCGTTTATTCACTTTGGATCCCCCCACGATTTTTATTTATTTATTTATTTAAAAGGGACAATGTACAGTTCAAACATAAATGTCACCATTTGATGCACCATACCAGATTATAGCTGCAAGCTAATTCACATCTGTAGTCCCTAAATGATGCGAGTACAAGCATATTTGAATGAGCCTCGGTCCCAGCGTGAAGCTAAATTTACCCAGTTTGGCTCTTGGACTGAAAATGTTTAAGAATCTCCCACATAAAGTAACATATAATCTAATTTAATAGTCAACTAGTTGGCATGCGATATTCTCAGCTAAAATAGTTGGTGACCTAGAATCAAATATGTGTGGCGGCACAGGAAAATCCTTCACATGGTGAAAATTAGACACTTTGCAGTTTGCAAATTCCAATAACTAGAAGTTGTCATTTTTTAAATCACTGAAATGCATTAATCAGAACCCCAGTTATGAAGTGCTTAAGTCTGCTAAGGCCTCAAGGTAAAAAAAAAAAAAAAATGTGTTTAAAAATTCAATTTCATTTCCTTCTAGACAGGACTCTTCAAATTTCCAAATAGATGAGACTAAAATAGAACAGCCAAGTATACCAGGCTATTTACTTACCCTTTCTTTTCTCCCAAAGTCAACAGAAACTAGACAGGACCAAGTGCAATAATGGGCACTATTTTGACTTCTGGCCTGTACTTGCAAATCTTTTATCAGCTGGGAAGATCTAGTGTGCAGACAGGGACACATAAGTGTATTCGACCGGAAAACATCTTGCATCTAAAAGTTAACTCAGCCAGACAACCCCTTGACAATTTGAGATATTTCGCAAAAAACTCTTTTCACTTTGTTTTGACGAGCTAACGTTGCCCGCTTTGTTTGTTTCAGCTCGTCCTTATTGCTGATTGTAAGTGACAATTTAATAATAGGCTGCTTGCTCGTTTAATATGTTGCTTGATGAAACAACCCAATTTCACCGCTGTATCGCGCGATGAAGGATCTGATGAGGCGGATTATCTAGAGTGTGTCTGTCAGTCGGTGGGCAGTGGAGCCGCAATCTGCCTCACACTGCCGGTTAGCTTGTCACGTCCCGGCCCTTACAAATCATCGGAATTTAAATACTTCTGACTCGTCTTCAAAACTTATTTACACAACAAAGGTCTATCAAGCCTCAAACCATCACATCACAATCACATCACTTAGACTTCTGAGAATGGCTGCCAACAACAGGTGAACACCACATCCATCTTGTCCTTCCACACTAACACACTTATATGAATCAATGTATTTGTGTTTCTGTGT
Organism: Centroberyx affinis; assembly: GCF_046629955.1. Taxonomy (NCBI): domain Eukaryota; kingdom Metazoa; phylum Chordata; class Actinopteri; order Beryciformes; family Berycidae; genus Centroberyx; species Centroberyx affinis. Next base: position 152,042 of record NW_027283683.1, on the reverse strand, counting down.
GTATCTGTGAGATCGATTCAAAGTGTGTGTGTGTGTGCGTGCGTGTGTGAGAGAGAAAGAGAGAGAGAGAGAGAGAGAGAGAGAGAGTAAAAGGGAGACTGTGTGTGTGTGTGTGCCTGTCAATTTGTGAATAAGAGGGACGGAAAGAGAGACAGATACTGTGTGTGTGTGTGTGTGTGTGTGTGTGTGTGTGTGTGTGTGGGTGTGTGTGAGAGAGAGAGAGAGAGAGAGAGAGAGAGTAAAAGGGAGACTGTGTGTGTGTGTGTGTGTGTGTGTGTGCCTGTCAATTTGTGAATAAGAGGGACGGAAAGAGAGACAGATACTGTGTGTGTGTGTGTGTGTGTGTGTGTGTGTGTGTGTGTGTGTGTGTGTGTGCGTGCCGTGGGTGTATGTGCGTGTGATTCGTGTGAGTGTGTGTGTGTGTGTGTGTGTGTGTGTGTCGGCCTTTCATTTAAACTTGTGTGGCTCATGCTGGGCTGATAAGAATCACTCATTATGTGGTGAGTTAGTTCTCTGCTGAGCCTCGTCACGACCCCCTAGCCACATCACAGCAAGTTCCTCATCTGTATTCATGGGTGGTTAACAGCCGGCGCACCTTTCCTCTGAATTATAGCACATGGGGAGAGGTACAGACACACACACACACACACACATCATACATCACACATACATAGATTATATGCAGGAAGCAGCAGCAGCAGCACCTGGCAGGACTGAGAGCTAGAAGGAAAGAGTCTTGCCCGTATCCAACCCCATCAATTCTCATTTTCATTTTGATACATATTCACTCGTTAAAACATGTAACCTTTTGAATTTAGCAAGTGATGGGTCCAGTGAGTCTGGCACCAGAAAGTTAAATTGGCCCCATCACTTTCCTGAATTCATCATCGTCTGGTGAAAGTGATATTTCATTTCTACAGTCGATGGTTTCTGGACCTGCCACGACAGCTGAGAGTTGCTTTACTCATGAGAGTGAAGGGTTTTCATTCCTAAACACTGTATCTCCATTTTAGAATAAAAAAATAAGCACAGGTAATTGCATCCTTGAAAACATAATATTGTAAGCAAAGGTCTTAAGTGACTTTAATAAAAACCCATACTAGCTTTCATGCTGCAATCATTTAGAAGCTGATTTTTTAGGTAGGTGCTGATTTTTTCAAATGGTGAATCTACTGACATTCTTTAATTATTCAGGCTAATTGCATCCAGCCAACAAACTGACAAGTCCATTCAGAGTTGTTGATACCTACATGCTCTGCCTCCTCAGGAGAAACCCCTGCCAGTCCCATGATTCACCACATTCAAACGGTGTTTAAATGTGGTTAACAAGTGAATATGTGTGAAAGCAAAAACAAGGGACTCTTGAGGCTGGATGGAGGCACAGAAGAGTCTGTTCTTGCAGATGTGCTGCAAAACAGGCCAGCGGCATGATTAGGAAGTGGTTAGGGAGACCGTCCTTCAACCAGAAGGCCCTGTTGAAGTGTCCTTGAGCAAGACACTTGATTCCTCCCAGCTCCAGTGAGGCTGACCTGCTTGTGGAGCGGGGTGAAATAAAAAAAAAAAAAGACAAATTTCTTCTTCCAGAGATCAAGAGAATACAGGTCCTTCATCCCAAATGCAATCACCCTCCTGAACTCCTAACTCCATTCTTCTTCATTGCTCACATGTTTTGATATTTCTGTCTATGTCTATTGTTGTGTGTGTTATATTGTATTTTATTTATTGTATTTTGTCACATTTTAACCAACCTGTGAAGCCATATTTCCACTGCGGTGGACAATAAAGTTCTATTCTATTTTTCTCTATTCTATTCTATTCTATTCTATCATAAGAAACAAAATACCCCGTGAAAATGTATGACTGGGTCATTAAACAAGTGTTTGGCATGAAAGTAAAACTCACAAAACAATAGTAGTGGCATTATGAGTAATTTTTATGGATCTATATTCTCGCTCTCCCTTGTTCTCTCTCTTTATACTGCAGTGTCTGCCTTATGCACATACACACAGCAAGTCAATTGCCACCGCTGCTCGGGAAAATATGATTTTAGAAAAGCATCATAATTCAGCGCTATTTTCTCTCTGAGCACAAACAAGTGCTGTATGGGGCCAATGTTTAGAATTGCTGATTTTGTCACAGCAAAACGGTTTCAGTGCTTTCAAGCTGTACTTGAAACAAAACTGGGACCAAATAATCAAAAAATCAAACTAAAGGCAGCACTATGCACTATGTGAAAAATGACAGAAGGTATACTCTACTGTGACTCCACACATCTGTTTGAAGCAATTAAAGCAAGACTCTGTGTAAATGTGTGTATCATTACCTTATGTGCCTCTGTGCATACGTATAAGTGTGCATGTGTGTGTAATTAACATATCGTACCTCACTTGTTAAAGCTCTCGCAGGAGCGACATCTAATTAGCTCTACTAGCATAAGAAGGGTAGAGAGGAGAGGAATCAGAAAGGTAGACAGCGAGAGGAGAAAGAACCAGAGAGCATGAGAGAAACTGCGCGGAAAAGGCGGAGGAAGACAAGGAAAAAGAGAGAGTAATCCTTGGAAGAGAGAGAGAGGATGAGGAGGGAGAGAGAGTAGGTTATCTTTGAGAGAGAGATAGAGAAAGCACGAAAGAGGCAGATAGTGAGAAAGGGGGGGGAGGAGAGGCAGGAGGAGACGTCTTCACATCAAAGAGCACGCGTGATCAGAGTAAACTCCCGTCTCACTGTTAGAAACTGTGATTAGGAACCAGGAAAGCCACGGAAAGATCTACCTTGTTAACCAGGAATTGAACCCTCCACAGCCCTAGTCCTGACTGGCGATGTGACACAGTACAAAAGAAGTGTTTTTTTAATAATCTGAATAAATTCAGTCAGAATATTTCAGGTAAGGGTATGTGACATATCCAGCGTACTACTGTGGAACACGTGAGGGGGATTGACACAGGCACAAAAGATATGACTTTTTATTCTTTTTTTTCCCCAAGATATGTATCCATAATTGTCTTCACATGTATATGTATGAAGACAGCTAAAGAACTACTCTCCCTACACGGAGGCAGTAAATTAAAACTTTTTGCTGTTTCCATGGCAACACCTGAGATTCTAATACCTGAAACACAACCGCTTCCATCTGATAATTGACGTTACATTCTCATTCAATAATTTAACCAATAAAACATGAGACGGAGTGCTACACCCCGACCGCTGTAGCGTGACTTTGAGTGTATTGAGTGCGATAATCCAAAAGTCGCATCAACAATTTTATCGTTGATATTTTTTAAAGGGGTTAGAGTTAGTCTAGTGCAGTTAAGTGGGCACACAGTGTGAAGGGGATTTACAAATGGTAAAGATAGACGATATGATGAAGGGAAGCGTCAATAAATTATTGACAGTTACACGTTAATGTAATAAACCCTCTGGCTGTGGGGAGTTAGCTGTTTTCACTGCTGTGGAGTGGCAGTCCTCTTGCTGGGAAGTTTAGCCGGTTAGCTTGACGCCACTGGCTGCATTTATAAACTGTCCGATACTGTGCTGCACTTATTTATTTATTCATTTGTTTCCTTTATTTTACCAGGTAGGTCATTGAGAACACATTCTCTTTCACAATAACGACCTGCCAAAAAGACACAGAGGCACACACAAAATAGCAGCAATACAGATAAACAAATATAAACCGAGTTAAAACATTAGTAAAGACAGGCACAGATATAGCAATTAGTAGTAAAAGGACTTAACATACAGGCCAGACTTAACATACAGGCCATACAAGACATAGTGCAGGGTTAGGACATGGGGGGCAGGGGTGTCAGGATAGTTGAGTTGTTAAAAAAGACTTCAATAGTTTGCCAATAGTCATAGTCTTTTGGCACATTGAGAGAGTGTGACGCTGTAGATATATCCTATATACTATATATATATATATATAGTAGGAATCGGTCCAGTTTGGTCATGAATGCGGTCTGAATGTTGGTCTTTAAGCACACGGAGCGTTAAGCTACCAATGCTGCCTGTGTATCAATAGAGCGGAAATAAGGCGGACTGATACTTTCGTGATTAGGTCTGACAGCGACTACATTTACATGGACAGCAATAATCAGACTATTGGCATTATTCTAAATAAGACAATATTGTGATTAAGCTGTTTACTGATAGAACTATTCCATTCATATTCCCGTTTACACGCTATGGAGCAAAGTCTGATTAACATGAGAAAGGAGAATCACTGGAGCACATGGACAGTTTGAGCCTTTATCGAAGGTGCAAACAGACTAACGTTTCGATGCCCACAGCATGGTGACAGTTTCAGCCTCACCCTACAAATGTTGGGACTTCTTTTTCATCAGTCATCTTTTTCCTCTGTAAACGAGTTCACAACCGTTTGTGTTACAAAAAGCCACAAATACTCTGATAGAGAGTCACAGTTCAATTAAGGTGTATACATGTCTAAAATGCCCTTAGTAATGCAACTAAAATCAGAATACCCCACATGTCTTAATGGGATTCTGCTTACTCCGACTGTGACCTTATTCAGGTAAAGGTAATCAGAAAATGCTGTTTACATGGCAATTTCTTATTCAGACTATTGTCTAAATCGGGTTAATATCGGGTTATTGCTGATGTAAACATAGTCAGTGCTATTTCATGACATGTTACCACTTCTTTGAATGTCTCTAAACTAATCACAATGTGTGGTTGAGACTAACTGTTGTATATTTTCTTTTAAAAACTCCAGGTAATGAGACATATCTGCATAACACCAGAGTGGCTTTCTACTCCCAAACAGCTGTGTTTGACAGTTGTTTCTGATGGCTCAACATGCACTGAAAGCATCAAGTGGCACATCAAACCTCCTCGACACGCCTGGTGTGAATTGGTTCACAGTGACAGCAGAAAACCAGAACATCTTACTTTGAGGCAAAAGGACTCAACAACAAATGTATGAACAAAATATAAACACTTTAGCTGGCCTCCAGCTGGTCTCCAAATATGGAGGAAATATATTTCAGTATATTATTTGATACTTTTGCCCACTCCTCAAACAGTCATAATACGTAAACACTCCAAATAAAAAATTTAAATCCAGGCTATGACACTTGGAGATTTTGATGGCTTTTAAAATGTGAATAAATCAATTCAGTGACAATGGATTGAAAAGCGTAAAACAAAGAAGATTTACTGTGTGTCTCATATTTAGATACATGGCCTGTTTATTAACACGTAATCCATTAAATTCTTATTTAGCAGACACTGAAACAAACCAGTTTATCAAACACTCACAATGTGTGACTTAATGAACAAAAATATGTGGTAATATATTCTATTATTTGTGTGCAAGTGTGAATATTATTGTTGAGAAATGCAATTAGAAGCATTTCCACTGCAAATTAATCCACACAGGAAAGTCCAGGCAGGTTTCTTAATTTGAATAGATGAATTATCCTCCTTGCAACTTTAATTGTGAAAACACTTTCTCTTCTATAATTTTACTCTGGAGGTCAATGGAGAAATTGGACAGGAAAAAACACCTGTGAAAAGATCACCCTCTGTACTTTGAGATTAATGATGGAAGTTTTCTCTGAAACGCCAGCAGCTGAAATCAAATGCCTTGTAAAAGCGACACAGGTTCTCCATACAATATTACAGAATACTGAAGCAGCGTGTCAGCCATCTGATCCTTTTCTCTGGTTTAAACAACCGTCGTTCCTGAGTGCTTAGGATTCAGCCAGCTTGGATGGGAGAAGCAGACCTTTCTGACAGCTTGTCTTAACATTATGTTGGACACAGATGGGAGAGGCAATGGACAACCAGCAGGGAAGCTTTTAGTAAAAAGAAGAAAAAAAAAACAGTGGACTTGATTTATTGCCATCTTCTATGGGTAAAAGCTTAAACGATGTTGAAATGTAACAGATTGTTAGGATGTTCTGTCAGTGAGATCTGCTTCCCTCATCTCATAAGCTTCTCTATCTGATTACCTACGCTCTCTCTTTGTTCCCTCTATTCATTTTACCCTAATCCTTCTCTCCTTCCTCCACCACTCTGCGTTGTCTTCCACCAAAGGCCTTTTCCTCCCGCTTTTCTCTCTCTCTCTCTCAACCACCTTCCCTCTTCTTCACCCCTTCACCGCCTCTGCCTGCACATTCCCATTATATATTGGCCTGTCTCTTTGCTGAGTTGAGTTTTAATTTTAAAAAAAAACACAGGCTAAAGTGTAAACCTCTGTGGGCGGAGCCAAAGAACCACAGTTTTTCTATGTGGCAAGTTAGCTAACTGGCAAACCTGAATGACAACTGACAAATTAGGAACTCTGGTCAATATAAATATAAAACTGACAGTTTTCATACATCCATGACCATGGCATTCATGGTTTTTGAGGGTCAGCAGGCTAGCTAACTAGTTAGCTCTGCCCACTGAGATTTAACTCAACCAGTGAGATTATTTCTGCCTCCTCAGCAGTTCTGTCTCCGAAAAATGTTTGTATAACTAAAACTCTTTGTCTCTGTGTGTCTGTGGATGTCTGGGGTCTAACAGAAGGTTTATATAGAAAAACTGAGATTTTTCAGCAGTAAATTAGCAGCGCTTAGCCTTTCTAGGTTTAAAAATCACAGAATGTACAACAATAAGGATCATAGATAACATCAGGCTCTGGACTGAGCACTGTTAATGTCCTGAGCAGTACACACACACACACACACACACAAACAAACACATTAAGCACACATACAGTATACACACAGGCAATATGTTCATATACTAAACAAATTGCACAAACGCACACCAACACATTCATATAACTGCCACACTCACATAACATACAAACATTTGCACACACACACACATACACTCGGTATACACTTGCAGACCTGCGCATGCATGCACACACATGAAAGGAGTAGAGAGACAGGAGTGAAGGTGTGGAAAGATGGGTGGAAAATAAGAAGAACCTAAGCAGAGAGAACTAGGCGGAGAAATACAGGATGAGGAAAAAATAAAGGAGGGAAAGAGCAGCACGATTTATAATCTCTCACTATGATTTTAAACCTGTCAGTTTGCCTGCCTCTCTCTCTGTTTGCCTCTCTCTTTGCTGTCTGTTGTCTCGTTTGATAATCTGGCACATCAAAACCTCCCTATGACACTGTAGGCCTACATGGATTTCCTATTTGTCACACTGCTTTTAATGATGCATTCTTTTCTATTTTATTGTATATCTCTCTGCTGTGCAATCTGGGATTGATTCTGTGTCCTATTTTCACACTAAAATAGTTAAAAATACAGTGTACATAACAGACACTTTAATCAAAATCACCTTGCCTTACCATGAGTGCATATTTAGTATGGGTGGCCCCAGTGGGAATCAGTCTCCTAACCCAGGCAATGTTAGTACCATGCTCTATCCAGGTTTATTGATTTATAATCTCAGGGATGATAATTAGTGATTGAATTATCTAGGATGCATTGCATATGAATCTATGTATTGTTCATAGCATTGCATATAATCATATTTATCATATGAACAAACATTGTATCCTGTACTATTGTAATATGCTTTGGCAACACTCAATTCTACCTGTTTCATACCAATGAATCTGAATTATACAGCCTGTTTCAAAAGTAGGTTTTTATATACATCACTATTCATTTTTAAGTATTAATAAATGTTAAAATGCTGATGCTATGCTATTATCAATTGAAAAAAAATACAAAAATTACTAAAATTGTACAGCTTTGTTTTTCATTGTTTTTAGAATTACTACTAAAAAACTAAACATCTGATATAGGACAGAATAATACAATGCAGCTTGATTTTTCCCCATGAATCCACTGAAGTAGGGAAAAGGTGTGGCGGTATTGTACACATAGCACGCCTCTTCCATAGAATGCAATCTGACACATAGATTATCATTCGTTAAATATACATGCAGACAAAGAGGCAGACATAATATTCACCTAATAAATACTGTATATATGAGTCTGTGTTTGTGTGTGTGTGTGTGTGTGTGTGTCAGTGCCTGTGTAGGTGTTTTAGGAGTAGGTAATTAAAGGTGAAGAAATATGTGATGCCTCAAATAGCCAAAAGGTGCCTGTAAGAACATTAGGATCCCTCAAAGAAACCCTTAGGTGCTGGGGTTCTTGGAAGCACCCTTGGGCAGCTTTGAGGACCCTTTTTGGCTGCTTTCTAATATCCCCATGTTGAAAAGTGCAACTGAATATGGATGTCTCGAGCCAAAATGGCATGCTTAATTTGTAACACAATTTAGATTATAAAAGTTATGTTCTGTACTTTTTGAAGGAAAAGCCGGAAGACTCTTAGCTGCCTTTAAGTCTATTGGAAACCTGGAAATATTTGTTTGTTTAATTCAGAATATGAATTATTGTTTTATATTGAGTTAACTTCAGTACTGTGCTTTTGGCTTTATAGCTACTGCAGATGTAATCAAGAACTTGAATTGGATATATGGAACTCTTTTCAGCCAAAAAGGCCCCATGTACTCTTGGGGCTCTCCTTCTGTTTAAATTGAATAAACTAATTTTCCATTTCTGCTCTTTAGGGTTTGTAGTTTACATACCTAAGTTAATTTAGCAATGAAATGTAATACATATTGCAATTTCAAGCATATCGTTAATCACCTAATCACCTGGATTTTGCAAACTCAGTAATCACTCTCCATTACTCACAGAAGATGTAATTAAACAGTGCGTTCCAATTTACAGACTGAGCCTGGAATGGTGTTATTATGAACATTTGTGTCCATTATCAAGTCAAAGTGGTGTGGTGATTGTTGGGCTGGTAGGTTTACTGTGACCCTGTGATCCTATGGTCATTAGACTCACAGGTAGATACTCTATGCCCAAAGGAAGAGTTGTGTATAGGCAGGGCCGGCCTGTGCCTGGATATGCCAGCCTAGGCAAAATAGAAAAATGCCACTCCCTTTATTATAACCAAAACTTTGAGTGTATAATAACACTGACCTTTTTAGTTGGTTTACCTAGATGCAATATTTAAGCAATCAACTAATAGTGGTTGTGCTTTAAAGTGATTTTAGAGCAGCTAAGAGGCGTTAAGGAGAGATTCACTGCAATTATAAAACACAGGTAACACACCATTTTGATAAGAAAAGAACACAAATACTCATTCTACCAGCAAGCAATAACAATAGCTAAAATATGTGTTTTGTTAAGCGACACATAATTGCTAGCTGGGCCACAGCCCTCTGGACGTCGATACAGAGGCGGGTGCATGAGTGGTGATTGGATTTGCCCGATGTAATGCCTGACCATTCAAAGGAAGTGAGGTCAAAGCCCTGTTTGCCTCACATTTCAAAACACGATGCCGACCGCAAATCAAAAGCCTCTTTTCGGTCGGCTCTGTGGAGTTCTTTTGTGGAGAAAGTATTTTGTGCCACAATATCACTGCACAAACAAGAAAATAAGTATTTACCATTTATATGAAACATTGACCTCATCCGCTGTGATGCCACAGTCTGTTCCTCTACATCTCAGAATGATAAGTGTGTCCACTTATCGCTCAGCAGCCATGCCTCAGACTCCCAAACACAAGTGAACAATGTCCATTCAAAATGCCGTCCTCTCGACTGACCCGGAGCTGCACTGCCGTTATTCAAAGCTTGCTTCCCTTCTCCTTTACTTGGTTTTCCGTAAGTGCTACTCGGGGAGAAACTATCATAACAATAGGCCTATTGCTACCCATCTCTTCATGTACTGGAGAGCCAGTTGATCTTGCTGGCAAAACACCAAACACATCTTTTCCCATGAACAAATGCTCTTAAAAGTGTATATTAAGTGTATATTCCCTGGGTTTTAGTTTTTCGAAGGGCTGGGGCCAATATGATGGGTGATTTTCAGTTAGGACTATATATTATAATATTTAAACAAACTGTTATGTGGTCATGGGTGTGTGTTTATCAGGTATTTTACTATATCTTAAAATGTAGCGCAGCCAATCAGAACTGAAGACTGGGGCAATCAACTTTATAACGACCAATAATCTTGAATGTCTGTAAAATGAATCAATGTGATCTTTTGGCTGTGAAATCAACCAATATTTTAGTACTCCTGTTTTTCAGTCTGCCAGTGAGTGAGCAAACATTGGCACTTCACAGCGCAGGTAAAGCTGTTCTACACACACACACACACACACACACACAGACACACACACACACAGACACACATAGACATGCACACACACACACACAGAGCTTGTCAGGCATGTGTGCGGAGGCGTTTTACAAAGGCTTGATTTTGCGGGGTAATTTGACAGCAGCTGCTTGAGTCGTGACTTCCGCCTGCACTGTGGAATACACACAACCACTCAGCCACCCACAGATGCACACACACACACACACACACACACACACACACACACACACACTCACACAGAGACACACATGCACACATTGCACACGAGCACGCACACTCAGTCACATACATACACTCATCCACATACACGCTATATTCAACAATACTCGCACATACACACACACACACACACACACACACACACACATACTGTATACACACACACACACACACAAAGAAATGACAGCTCAGACGAACACTAAAAAAAACAGGCAGATAGACACATCACACAAACATACACAGGCATATGTAAACACACAGGCAGACAGGTGGATAACAAAGGCCACAGAGTTTAAGGTCTCGCCAACGATTATGTTTCCTTGGCAACAAAGAGGAAGCTGGGTAACTATGGGAGCAGCATCAGTGGGACCAGAGATCTGTATGGACTAAATAGGTTCGCTGGTCCCATGTCAGTCCAGGAGCTCAGCCTCATAATCTATAGACCTTAGTGGGTACATGCACACAGCATACTCACACAGGCAGATGGTGAAGTGCACACACACACACACACACACACACACACACACACACACACATATGCAGGGAGTTGTACACATACCCACACACAGGCAGGCAGACGTACAAACACAGGAAAGAAGTCACACACACACATACACACATACACTCAACAGTAACACACACACACACACACACACACAGAGAGTTAGTGGATAGCCACACACACACACACTCACATATACACTCACACAGAAGCAAATAGTGAAACACACACACAAAGACACACATACGTACACACACAGGCAGGCAGTGACAAACACACATACAAACACAGGCAGGTGGTCTCTCACTAACACACACACACACACACACACACAGACTGAGAGAACAATCATGTCTAGTTTGTTTTGCCGCCTCACTGTGGAGTGACATTTTGAAGGGCTCAGTAGGGTGGAGCTGGGGCAGGAGGTTCAGAGATGAAAAACAAGTCAAGATGGAGAGAGAGAAAAGCTGAAAAAGAGAGACAACAGAGTGATGTCAGAGAGAAAGAGGGAGGGAGTCAGGAGAAAAGCAGTGCTAAGTTAGCAAACAGACAACGTGGCAGATGAGTCCTGCGCTCCCATGCTGAGTAAGAGAGAGAGGGGGAGAGAGACAGCCAGACACTTCGAGAGAAAGAAAGAGAGAGAGTGAGGGAGAAGTAAGTTAAAATGGAACTTTAAATTGGGTCATTGCAGCAGCAAAAAGTAACAGGATACAGCAAAGAAAAGCAGAATATAATTAAGGATATAGCAAATGGGGGCTATATAAACATGTACAGTTGACAATTTCAACACTAGAACATGTTGAGTAGAATGTATGAATGGAAAGTATGGAGGAAAAGAAAATATCAAATAACATAAAATAACAGCCTCAGAACTTTCTGAGGCAAAGAAACAATGAATGCAGAATATGTACGATATGAAAATGTACCAAAATAGAAATCTATCCAGTATGAAATAAGTGTGAAATTTGTTTTAAATATCATTATGTAGTACATGCAATATAACAAGGAAGGATATGGGAATATAATTCCTTAAATAAATTTACAGCAAATGTACATGATAATGCAAAATATGTATTGTATACACATTAACAAGTCTACAGAGGGCTATGCATATGAACAGAAAGTGTGTAGGTGTAGTGTGTAGACATGTGATGGAAAAAACTATACACCTTGTCATTATATTCAATTTACAGATGTGGAAAACATGCACCATCAGTACAGAAAAATGATAATGTGCAGCAGTGACATTTTTTGTTACCTAAGAACAAAGTGAAGCCACAGTCTCAACTGATGGTCATATTCAGCTATTTCTGTTCACAGCATCAGTACATGTTTATGGAAGAAAGTTGCGTACGTGCAGAAAATATGCCATGTCCCAACGTATATATGCAGAAAATGTGTAGAAATACTGTACAGATCAGGAAACTGTCTGGATCAAAAGCCATGCAGGATAGTTAGACAGTGCAGGCGCCCTGCTTCAACCACCTGATGGCAGAGGCTTTTAGATAGAAAGCAATGTACAGTGTGATGGCTGTCAGCACAAAAGAATGTCTAAGAGCACATTCACATCAAACATGTTTGGAGCAGTTTATTCGAATGCTGGAGGTGGATGTTGATATCTGATAGCCAGCAGTTACTCATGCTTAGAAATCCTGTTAACATTTTCTTTTCACATTATTTTCTGACATCACAATTTTTCTATCCACAGGTGAAGTGTTTTTTTGTGTGAACATTTTTTACACTTCAACACCTGCCATTACATGACAATATTTGTTGGACGTGAAAAATTGCAGACAACTCACAGGTGAAAATGTCATTTTCACATGGGAAATTTCACATTCACATATGAAAACCAGCATGCGTCCAAAAGGCACATTCTTTGAATTCATGTGAATTGTAAGGGCCTAACATAAAATGAACCAAGGACAAACTTGGAGTCGAGATGAGGTGAAATTTTTTGTTACCTATGAACAAAGTAAAGCCACAGTCTCAACTGATGGTCATATTCAGCTATTTCTTTGTGTGTTCTTAATTGATATGAACGCCAGAGAAGGTAAATTGCTGCAAACAGTTCAGACAAGTCTGTCATGCTTAGCTAAAGTTACAGGGATTGGAATTGGATTTGTTTTGTTGGCTTGTCTTGATGTAAGATACAGCAGATAACAGAAATATTCGGCCCACCAGCAAAATCTCCAGCAGGTGAGCAACAGGTGAGCACTATGATCCACTATGATTCAGACCAAAGGAAAGTAACTGTAGGTGTGATCGCACCCTAAAACGCTCCATGTTGCACCTTGAGGTGCTGAGATGGAGGCCATAGAGGAGGTAGGAGGTGTTGTCTTAAATGGAGTTCAGTTTAGTCCTCATCCTCCCCTCTGCTGCTGCCTCCAGGCTGTCCAGACTCAGGCCAACAACAGACCCAGTCCATTTTCAAGGTCTAAATATGACAACCTACACAATAAGGAGATATAAGGTGTGACAATGTGGGTGTGCAGTCAGTGGAAAATAACTGCCAGTGGCATGCTTTGTGGCTTTTTTCTAAACTCTTTTCTAACCCTTAACACTAACAGGCCACAGGCCCACGCAGCAGAGCACTGACATTTTAAATTTAAATTTCTTCAAGTTTGTAAATGCAATGGACTCATCCTTCCCTGGCTTTTACTATGTTGCCTTCAAAGACCTGTAATTTAAAATGTTAAAAATGGTTTGGAAATTAAATACAGAAAGTATTTGCAATTTCCTGCACACACACACACAAAAAAAAAAAATTGCGCCAGAACAATGGGTGACAGGGTGTTGGTATGTGTAAGTGTGACTGAATGTCTCTCCCTCTCCTCCTCCTCAGCTCCCTGTTCAACACTTGAATGGCTGCTATATTTTTTCCAGTGATAAAGTGAGCGCCATTCAGCTCTAGTGAAACTATTTTCACACATCTGATTACTCACATCCTTTCAAAACAATAGTGTGACAAGGAGATGAAAACTTAAGTGAGGAATGAATCATTTATGGCAAGGTAAAGCTCTAAATCTCACCTGAAATGAAGCCCCAGAAACATTTTGGAATAGACTCTAGTTGACTCTGAGTAGATCACGCCATGGCAAAATCAAACAAGTGAAAGGTTGCGCTTTCTCCGCTACTAAATCCTGACCTGATGGAGTCTGACGGGGGTTCCACCGATGAAGTGGATTTGGATGATGGCAACTGGGTCTTCATCTCAGTGAGAGTATGAGCTGACGGCACAGGATGGCTCCATCTGGATGGGACAGACAGATGACATGTCAACATGACATCAGTCAGCAATCAGTCCAGGAAAGAAGCCACAGTGTCAAATACTGTATATGGGAAAAGAATGAGGCAATTTACGGGCAACTCACCCAACTTTTGACTAAGACTTGCTCTAAAAACCTCTGAGGCTGTGCAACCTCTGAGGAGACAGTCTATAGTAAAAGTGCATTCCAAGCATTCCAGCTCATACATATACACATACAGATTTTAACATTATGTTAATCATACAGCTTATTGCCATCATATTACACCATATGAGGAATAAAAGGAGAGGAGAGATGAGTGCATGTATAAAAGGTAAATTTCTTGTGGTAAATTCCCTGAGAAATAACTCTTTTATATACCTTATCTTTTGTTATTCAATATCATTTAACTGCTTAGTTTTTGGTGGTTTTCCTACCTTTTTCCTTTAGGCAATGCTTATGTGTGCAAGTAAAGGGTATTTTTTTTTCTCCTGTGTATACATTTTTTCCCACCATCCTATTATAGAAATTATAACATTCATAGCAATTTATGTTGTTTTTACTCTAAAAGGTTGCGTGTGTGGTCTCGTAACATTTGCATATTAGATTATCAGTTTGTTGTGGATGCAGCTGTGGCGCTGTGGGTCTGCTTGGTCGGCTGTGAAACAGGATTCAAAGGTTTGGCCTTCCAATTATTAATGCTACAGAAAAGCGTGGCTGAAACAGTGTAGTGCAGCACATACAGTTAGGCCATTTTAAAAGGTTTGTTTTGTTTTCAGGATCATAAAACATTTCCCATTTGTGCCAGCTGTGAGTTGTAGTAAAACAGTATAAAAACTGAAGACGCACGGATTCTGCTGGACACTGAGACACTGTGTCAGACCGACCTTTTATTTATCCTCTTTCAGCAACACTCTTCTTCACACTGACACGGTTGGATATATTCTCATCAGGGACCTGCCCAGTACAACCGCAGCCCTCTGCTGCTGGCCACTGAGCAGCTCCACTGATGTTAGAGCAGCGGTGTACTTGCTGTGGAAACAAATTTCATCAGGTTCTTACAGACAAAAGGGCACGTTTGAGGAAATTGGCTCCGGACTTCACAGTGTGCCGAGGCTTGCCGGCTGAAGGAGTCGAATTCTCCACACAGCAGCCCCCAGTGTGCAACCGTCTGCAGTATAGACCCTTTTCAAAACATGGCTGACGTACATCTGCAGGGTTTCAACATAATGTATAACACAATACAGGTGTGTTGCACACAGGCAGGCAGTTTTATGGATGTTGGTTTACATGGATGGGTTGCCAGTGTGTGTGTGGTACAAGAAGTCAAGTTGTCGGGTTCAAGCATAGAACAGTGTGGCCTACAGTCATCCTTATAACAGAAGCAGAACGATATGTCAATGACAACACCTGAATTGTGCTATACGCTATTTTGAAACACAATAATAATAAGTTCCACAAGTTTGCTTTTTAACATTGCTGGCAATCGTGAGAACTGACCTTTACCCGACTAAGACGAAGCGGAAGTACGTCAGCCATGTTTGTGAAAAGGGTCTATTGATCTAAAATTGGTCATGTTGCATTGTGGAAAAGCATCTCTATTGCCTTTACTGGCTCATTGCCTTAGTTCTCATCTCTTTGCGGACATCTCGCGTTCACCTCTTCAAAATCGTTTCGGGGCTCCGCTTGCTGAGCTTGTTAGAAGAAATCTGCACCTGTACGACCAATCAAATGGTTTCTAAATCTTATCATCAATCATATTCCCTCAGCTGCCTTTGTCGCTCTTTCACCACAGCCGATGTTGTTCTCTGAGTTATTGTTATTGCTGTTTCTGGTTTCCCTTTTACGGTTACGGTTACCTCTTTAACCGCCATGCGCCCCCACTGGCGAGGAGTGTAAAGAAGCCACAGCGAAAAAGACACACATTTGTATGCAGCGGCTTGCTGGACTGTGATTCTATTTCAGGCAAGTTCGACTTCATTGTAAGTATACAGATGGCTTTAGTGTATGGAGATGAGAGAATGGCTGGGATGGGGCTGTGCAATGTGCTGTGTTGGCACTAACATGCTGAATTTCAATCAGAATTACACCATATCTCAAGGTACATAACAGGTACAAGGAATGCAGCTTGTTAACATGATGCAGTGACATGACGACAAGTGACAAGCGCAGCCACAGACAAGGGGTAACACTGTGCAGTACAAGACAAGGACATACAGAAGCTGCAAGTATTGAAAGGCATTTAAAGCCATTCCTGAAAGAGACATCTCCACTCTTTCATACAACCGAGCTGTCTATCTTCATGGCTATCTGTTTTTTTCTCTGTGTTCATTTCTCTCTCTTCCTCTCTCGCTCTCTCTCTCTCAATATATCAATATACTGTGTATATATATATATATATACACTTACCGAGCACTTTATTTATAACACCTTGCTAATACTGGGTAGGTATCAACTGGCTACCAAAGTGCCATCCACCTCAAGGTTGGACGTGTTGCATTCTGAGATGCTTTTCTGCTCTCCACAGTTGTAAAGAGGTTATCTGAGTTATTGAAGCCTTTCTGTCAGCTCCAACCAGTCTGGCCTTCTTCCCTCCTCTGACCTCTCTCATCAACAAGGCGTTTCCGTCCGCAGAACCGCCGTTCACTGGGTGTTTTTTGTCTTTCGCACCGTTCTGTGTAAACTCTAGAGACTGTTGTGTGTGAAAATCCCAGGAGATCAGCAGTTTCAGAAATACTCAAACCAGCCCACCTGGCACCAACAGCCATGCCACGGTCAAAGTCACTGAGATCACATTTTTTCCCCATTCTGATGTTTGATGTGAACATGAACTGAAGCTGCTGACCTGTATCTGCATGATCTTATGCACTGCACTGCTGCCACATGATTGGCTGACTGGATAATTGCATGAGTAAGCAGGTGTACAGGTGTTCCTAATAAAGTGCTCCGTACACTCACTTCATCTTCATGGCTATCTGTTTTTTTATCTGTGTTCATGTCTCTCTCTCTATCTATCTCTCTCTCTCTCTCTCTCTCTCTCTCTCTCTCTATATATATATATATATATATATATATATATATATATATATGTTTAGATTCAGTAAACTTGCTGAACCTCAACCTAAACTCTTTTCCTCTATATAGATGATAAAAACTGAAAAAGAGAGAAGGAAAGAAACCCTAAAGTGCTTATAAAACCACAAAATGCTTATAAAACTCAGCATCGCAGGATTGCATGGACCTTCTCTCTTTTCCCCCATCTCTCTCTCTCTCTCTCTCTCTCTCTCTCTTACCCTATCGTTCTCCAGGCTAGTTTGACATCATATGACCCTCCTTTCTCATTCTCTGTCCCTCTCTCTCTCTCTCCAACAACCCCATTTCTCTCTCTTTCTAACTCTCTCCAGCTCTGTCTCTCTCCATCTCACACCCCATCTCTGACTTTCTCTCCCGCTCTCTCTAAATCCCGCCTTTCTTTCCCTCCTTCTCTCTCGTTGTGTGTTTTTTTCTGTCTCTCTCCGCTGTATAACCTAATGTTTGGGGCTGTCAGCGGAGGCCCACAGAGAACCAATTAGTTGTAGGTTTTTATGCTTTGCTGTTGAGACGCTTTCGCTACATGTGCACTTTCACTCTCGAAAAGCGTTTCTGTGTCTATCAATATTAAAATCAGAAGGAAAAACGTATACAGGATATAGCCTTAGTGAGAGAGTGTGTGTGTGTGAGTTTTTAGGGATCTTGGGCTGATTGGACCGACCGGGAGAACATCGCAGTGGGATTCATTTTGAATACAAAAATTAGAGGGAGTCCTTCATTAATCTTTTTAAAGGCCGGCTCTGTAAATGCAGTATGGCGCCCCCTGTTGAAAGCTTTTGATATAGGAGCTGACAGTCGGTGACCTACTGTATACCTCGGCAGCTGCTAAGTATATCAGTTTCTCTTTTTTCCTCTGCTCTTTAGAAAAGCGAGGGATTTATTGGTGGGGTTGATGGTGTGTGGGTTTATATAGTTTTATCTGCAGTCTCTCTGGGTGACCTTACCTTTTCTTGTCTTTCTCTTTATCCCTCTCATTCTTGCCATCTCTCTGTCTCATTTTATCAGTCTCTGTATTACTATACATTGAGAAGCAGAAAGAGAGACACAGAGGGAGTAAGGGAGAGAGGGGATTGGGGTGAGAGGGAAGGAGAGAGAGAAAGAGTGAGAGAAAGAGAAAGATTTAGAGTATGAAAGAAAAAAGAATGAGAGAGCTAGACAGAGAGAGAGGGGGAGAGAGAGAGAGAGAGCAGTCAAAACCATATGTTTGGCTGAGTGTTTGTCTTCTGGGCCTTTGTCCTTTAAAGGCTTCCTACACACACACAAACACAAACACACACACACACACACACACACAAACATGGACACATACACATACAGTCACATACATTCACATATACGCACAGTCACAGTCGCATACAGTACACACAGACAAACCCACAACACATATATATGCACACAGAAAACATAGACACACACACACACACACACACACACACACACATACCTCCTCTCCCCTCAGAGCTGGGCCTCCTGGGTCTGTGCACTTTGAATCTGTTTCCAAATGGACTGAAACCAAGGCGCATTAGACACACTGGGACGCTCTGTGGAGCAGCGGGCTAAGATCCACACCATGTACTCAAGATGCCGCGAGTTTGACTCCAGCTTTTCACATTTGTCATCAAATCTCTCTCGTCCTTGTCCTCTCTCATTTCCCTTCTCTCTCTCTCTCTCTCTCTCGCTCCCTCTCTCTGTCTCCTTCTTTCCCCTGTTCTTTCCTCGTCTTTCTCTTTGTTTCTCTGCTTTTCTCTTTCATTTGAAAGTGCTTCATTGGCATTAGATTTGTCTTCCATTGCCAAAGCCTCTTGTCTCACATTTGCCTCTCTCACCCTCTGTGTGTGTGTGTGTGTGTGTGTATGTGTGTGTATGTTAAACCGCAATCCTGTTAATCCCACTAGTAATGGTGTGTATTGGGAGAGGTATCAAACATGACCACTGGGGTTGGTTCTTTGGCCGAGTTATGGCCGTGAAAAACAAGGATTTAACAGCGTCTGTCCAATAGCTTTTCAGAGCCTGCTGTGGAGAATCCTTCATTTCTAATTACAGCTGAATGAATAATATTCATATTAGCATACTATTTGAAATTTATATTCCATGTATATATTTCATATTGATAACTGTCAGCCTATTGAATGCAGTGACACACAGACACACGCATTAATCTACACACACCGTCTTTTATGCTTGCATACATATGGACATTCATGCTGATGTGCATGTACACAAAAACACACACAAATGTATGCAAACACAAATAAAAAACAGTCACACAGGCAGTCACACTGACAGAGCCTAACCAGCTGTGTGTGTGTGTGTGTGTGTGTCAGCGGTTGTCAGTGATGTCAGGCTGACAGACAACATGAACCCAGCAGGGAGAGGAAGGGTTTCTGTCTGTTGTTACAATTCATGAGTCACGAAAGGGCAAAACAGTGTCTTCTGTACTACAAATTGTTATGGTCATTATTATTAGCACATTTCGTACCTATTCTATCTGTTTCTGTAAAGTGAATACCTGGTTATTGATATGGTGTATTTTTTTATTTATTTATTTTACAGTGCACGTCTACACGCCACATTTTATGTAGATATCTACGGCCTGCTGTAGACTTGTCAATGTGAATTCAATGTACATTTGCACACCATGTATAGTGCTATAATTGTTTCACACATGTAATAATATTTATATTAGCATTTTCCTAATGGTTGCACTATTTCATACCATATACATGATATTTTTATATTTCACAACAGCTATTTGTATTTATACATATAAAGCAAATATATGTATACAAACCTAAGTAAATATTACACCAAATGCTTCATATTAGTTATCCATATTTAAGTATGCAATTTAGACTGTGAGTAACATCTATATGCAATTTAGACTGTGAGTAACATCTATATGCAATTTAGACTGTGAGTAACATCTATAAGTAACAACTAAGTAAATACATAAATGTTAGTAATCCATTTATTTCCCATCGTTCCCACTTTCACAGTCTACTTATCATGTTGAAATTGTCAGCAACATATGTTTACATAACCACACAAATGTTTATATATTGTTTTATTATTGGTTTATTGCCTATTTTTATATTAGTGTGCTTATATTGTGGTTCCTTTTTCCTGCTGAATCCTATTACATTTTGTTGCTGCAAACACCTAATTTCAATAAAGTTTAATCTTATCTTAGTAGCAGTTGTGTTATTATTGCAGAAAGTGAGCGCTGTATGCCAGTGGTTTTCAGTTGTCTCAGTGGTTGTCAGCCATGTTTGTGTGTGTTTTTATTGTTTATGTTTTGATCCCTGAAGAACAAACCCCACGCCTCCACAGGGGGGGTCAGAGGTCAGGCTCAGCTACAGAGCAGCAACCCTGGAGCCAGGAGGGATCCATTGCCTTGCTTAAGGACACTTCAGCAGGGTAAATTCTTTCCATCACGAGGTCTTGAACCAAGGGCCGAGTTGAAGGACGAGATCCTTTCTCACCACGGCGACCCGCTGTCCCTGGTTGTCTGTGGCTGTCAGTTGTGTCGTGTTGACAGCCGGAGAGGCAGAACCTCCTGCGGGAGATGAAGATTGTTTCTATTTGTGTTTCAGCGTGTCATTCATTGTTTGCAAGGACACAGAACTACAGTCAAGATAGCATAACACTGTGTTTCTTCATCTCTCTCTTTCTCTCTCTCTCCCTCTCTCTCTGGACTTTGTTGTTTCTCTCTTTGTATTTCTCTATAATCCAGGTCATATTTTATCTAAGATGCTGCGATATTTACCTGTGTTTAAGAGGTTAGGTCAGCGCCTGCAGGCGATTCGCAAAATCTAACAGATCAGATTCTATTTTTGTATCTATGAGGATTTTATCTTGCTGAACACATACTATAGGGATGGCAAGTTCAAGCTGGAGTTTTTTTTCTTGAATTCTATAAAGTGTAAAATGAATTTCACATCAATAGACAAATATGAGGTAACAGTCAAAAGACTGTCAGCTTTTTACGTTTCTTAATAAGCCTGCATGTTAACACAATGACAACAGAGAAAATATCATCGGAAAAATTTCAATAGGCTTTCTCTTGTAATGTCACTGTTGAATAACAATGAAATCAACTGATTAGTGGATAGATAGATAAATAGATAGATAGATAGATAGATAGATAGATAGATAGATAGATAGATAAATAAATAATTCAGAGATATAGTAATATAAATTGTTCATGTTTTCCTGACTTTCAAATAATTTCTGAGAAATGGTAATCTGTCATATTGCGCTCTCTATTTTCTATTTTTTGTGATCAAATTTGTGTTTATATTCTAGGCCAGTATGGCATGATGCAGTACTCCTTCTCCCTCCTCCCTCTCTTCCTTCATTCCTTCCTTCCTTTCCTCCCCTCTCTCTCTCAAAACGGTTACTTCTATTTTTACACACTACCTGTATCTTGGTATTGATTCAGAGTTTGACTGCTGTTGACCCGCATTTAGAAACTTGAGCCAATGCCTGTAGGGCATATTTGACTGTTTGACAACTAGACCCACACGGTGTAGACACTACAGAGAGGTTATCATCCATATTTATTTGGTACAATGTATGTCAGTTTCACACACTAGAGTCAGATATGCCCTCCAGAATCTCTAAACCTGTCAGCTGTGTGGACCTGTAGAGTTTCTCCTAACAAGATGCGCTTTTACTTGTTTAATCTAAAGTTATGAGTTACGACTGTCCGCCTACGCTGCTCCTGCTGGGCAAAATTGACTGACCTAACTTGTTTGTTAGGTGTAATATGAACATTTGTTACTTTTTTCAGAAGCGCTGTTACTTTATCTACAACATAGAAATGGCCACATCCACCTCTGTTAGGTCAATATCTGCAGGGGAAATTCTGACAGATTTCACTGGCATGTTATAATGTCTATTTTTGATACTTGAAGTGCTGTGGCTTTTTCATGTGAAGTTGTACTGCCCTACATGAAGAACAACATCTGCATAGCACATCTGAGACAGACAGTTCAGGTTAAATATATTGTTAGTTGATATGGAGAAAAAAGAAGCAGATGTTACTGATATGTGTGGCTAGGCAGATAGTTAGAACCACAATCAGAATCACTCTATTCACAAAATACAGAAATGTATCTTGGTGACATCGGACAACTGCCCCAGGTGGAGCAGTTCAGGTACCTTGGGTATCTTATTAAAAGGGATTGTGAGATTGACCACCGGTTAGGTGCAACAGCTGCAGTAATGCGAGTCTTTTGATCAGACCGTGGTGGTAAAGAAAGAGCTGAGCCACAAAGCAAAGCTCTTGATTTACTGATCGATCTTCGTTCTGACCCTCACCTATGGTTCATGAACTCTGGGTAGTGACGGAAGAAAGAGATGACGGGTACGTGGTGGAAATGAGGTTTCTCTGCAGGGTGGCTGGCCTCATTCTCCGTGACAGGTTGAGGAGCGCAGCAATCTCAATCCTCTGCTTTGAGGGGAGCCAGTTTGAGGTGGTTAGAGTCTTTCCCATTGGAGGTGTACTGAGACCCCGGGGCAGACCCAGGTGGCGCTGGAGGGACTACATTTCCCAGCTGGCCCGGGAGCCCCAGGAGGAGCTGGAGGAAGCTGCTGGGGAAAAGGACGTCTGGCCTGCTCTGCTTGTCCTGCTGCCACCCCGACCCTGACCCAGATAAGAAGCAAGAAAATGGATTGATGGAATGGCACAGTGACATTAGCACATACTGGCATACACCACCAACTTTAGACCCTCAATGCATGCAAGGAAAACTCCCAAGACATTAGGACCTTGTATTTAGTGCAAGGGGACAATGCAGGAGAAGAGACACTAGATACTCACTAATAGAATTACAGCATTCTATCAACCTGTGTGTTCAGGGTGTGCGGCATGCAGTACAATGCAATGGGACAACATACCATGAGATAGTGGTACTGAGTAATATGAAAATCCATGGAAGTAGTTCTGGGCTTTGTGAAGCATTGAAAAAGCTCCTGGGCATAAGGTGCTGTGTGTAAAAGGACTTGTATAGACAGTCAATATGCATTCTTGTGTCCTCCATGACACACTTGACGTATATATATATATATATATATACATATAATATCTAACAGCTGAAGTATGATTCCGAAACAAAAAAGCATAAGGATGGCGGATGGATAAAAATCCTGGAAATGTACTTGGTTGGTGACTTGGCAGATTAGAACAAACTGGAAGCCCCAAGATTCATTGTGAGAACGATGCGTCACGTCCAAACAGCGCTATAGTCCAGAGTGCAAGAGACAAACAGCTGGGAAAATGAACACTCTTAATTATGTCTTAATTGATTGCATGACATCAAGAACACAGCCCATCTCAAACTGTAAGGATGCGTCTCTGCTCTCAGAAAGTTATTTTGTTCTCTCCAAAGCAACCAGGGAGGAACATTCTTCACAAGGACACGGGTATTGACTTGGCTTTCCTGGATTTGATAATCACCTAAAGACAGATAGACAACAAGCAGCC
Source organism: Centroberyx affinis (assembly GCF_046629955.1). Lineage (NCBI taxonomy): Eukaryota > Metazoa > Chordata > Actinopteri > Beryciformes > Berycidae > Centroberyx > Centroberyx affinis. The sequence continues at coordinate 128,344 of NW_027283683.1, read as the reverse complement.
TGATGAGACAAGTAGCACCTGAATCCTATGAACCCTCTCTGAGATATTTCTATTTGTTTGTCAGTGGGCAGGAGAGACTGGAAGCCTGATTCTGCTACACTGGAGGGCCACTGTTTATGCTCCATGTTATTGCTCCATATTATTTCCTCCTTGTGTGAAAATCGAGTGAAGAGTGTTACAAAAAGTATTTTGCCCTTTTTTTAAAAAGGTCATGTCAAAATGTTCTGTGACAGATTTTTCTGCCACATTTTCGGTGCACTATCTATCTTTGATACTGTATGTAGACAGGAAAATACAGTAAAAGTAAGAAAGTTCATCCCTGCTTGCAGAAGGTCAGGTCAGTGTTTACTGACCACATCGAGCAGACTGTATGGTATGTGTAATGTCTTTCTTCGATACTGTATGTAGGTGGGTAGTTCAAGTGAGAGTTAGGAAGTGTTTTGCTTGTTTTTAGAATGCTAGGTCAATATCTTTGGGGCATGTTAGAAATATTTTTCTGGCCTGTTGGTTACAGAATGGGCCTGATAGAGAAGACTCAATACTGTGTGTAAGCTAGACCAGACTAAGAGAGCTTTCTCCTTTATCGGTTTGATGCCTTTGGGCATATTTGACAGATTTTTCTGACATGCCAGATGCCAAATGTACTTGTTATGAAAGGTTCCATAGCACAGGTAGGCATATAGAGAGAACAAGAGGAAGAAAGCATAAAACTTTTTAAAGGTGAGGTAAATATCTCCCAAGCAGTAAACATGAAAAAATATTATATGCAGAATGTGATAGAAAATATCGGATTTTGTTTATAGGTAGAGAGAAGGTAAGAAATCATTTTCAGTTTTTTGAAGGTCAATGTCTTTGGGGTATATTTTCCAAAAACAGCTGTCTAGAATATGATAGAAAATGTGGTATATAATATAAAGTAATGGATGGTTTAACCTGGGAGAGGCATGTGAACAGTCTTAAGATGAAACAGCAACAGATTGTAGTTAGCCAAGGCTGGATATCATACCTTAGCCATTGTGGAAGTCCCTCTTTTAACATGTTTGCTGCACCACAATAAAAAAGAAGTGCATTAATTTTCAAACAATTCCCTTTGGCCGTTCAACAGTGCAGCTATGCAACAACCATATAGCAACATGTGGACTCCTTGTTACATTTGTATTTCTAGAGTCATGTGAACCTGAATCCATGTGAAACTGATGGGAGTATCCATCAATCAGTATTAACCAGTATCAGCCCAGGATTATTACAATCTCTGCTGCCAGAGATCTCTGCCACCAACTTTATGCAATCAGCTATGGGAGGTATTTGAAGAGGAGAGAGTGTTAACAATTATCTATCTTTTTTCGCTTTACAAAGGGAACAAAATACAGCCAGATAAGCTAATGACACAGGGTGATTCAGGTGGTGATCAGGGTAAGTCAGGTAACACTCCTTGACTGGAAAACAACGGTAGAATATTAAAATCTGTTTGCCATGGTTATTTATTTGGAGAGGAAAGCACCATGGCCACAGCTGTGACATGGGATAAAAGCCAACAATTCTGTGTTTCTGCTGTGAAGCTCATAAAGATTTCCTCACAATGCAGGAATGACTGTTTTAATAACTAGTTATTGGCCTCGCCATTATGATAATACCAACTAATATTCAGTTCACTATGTTTGATAAGAGATGATTATCACGGTTACAATATGCTGTCCCTGACATTCATGGTGCTGTGTGTGTGTGTGTGTGTGTTTGTGTGCCTGCCTATATGAGTAGGCGTATGCAACCTTGTGTGTGTTTGCATGTGTGTGTGTGTGTGTTTGTGTGTCTTTGTTTGTTTATATGTGTATGTATTCCTCGACAGCCTTCAACTTGGCAGGCTAATAATTGGCCTGTTAAGCTAAGTAAAAAGATAGCATTTAAATTAACTTGCAGAGCTTCTGAATGGCAGCGAATAGCCTTTCATTTCATATGAGTAATATGACTGTGGCAAGCGGCACAAGAGGTGATGAAGCATTGTTCGGGAGGGAGGGAGAGATTTAATTAGGCGCAGGTGTGCCAATGAGGCACACCTGCGCCTAATTAAATCTCTCCCTTTATATCTGTGTGTTTCAGTAGATGCTGGCAGAAGACGCTGGTACTAAAGTGTACGGATGCACAGTCACATCTGACTATTCTTGAGCCTGAAAAGGCTGTTTTGCTCTGTATGAACTGTTGGCCTCATCCCCAAAAAGGGAGAACAATGTTCCAGCAGCAGTGATGCATTTTGAGTTTTTTAAAAAGTGCACTTATTTCCAAAATACAAACTGAGTCAGAGTCCTTCCTAGTTAAGGCTCAACTTTGTTACAGTGGTGCTGAGACCCATATTGCAAACACAGAGCAGGAATGATGGAGTCTCCGCTGGGCCAGGTCCTGCATCACCTTGCCCGCCTGCAGGAGAGCCAGCTTCCCATGCAGCAGCAATACCACCAGGCGCTGTGCAAAATTGCCCAGGCTGAGGACAGTTTGTTGTCGCCATCTACCGCCTCCACCACAACAGATCTACTCCTGCCAGCTTCCCGTCTCTCCCAGCACGCCCTACTGAAGATGTTGCCAGTAGTTGACCCCACAGCCTTCCTGGTGGTCTCTGAGGGATCGGCGGTGGTGTGTGGAGCGGCCAAAATGGGAGTGAGCTACACCTCTGTGTCCCCTACTCAGCGGGGAGGCACAGCCGGTAGCTCACAGTCTGCCAGCATCCTCCCTAAAGGATTATCAGCATGTAAAGAAGATGATCCTGGACTGGCTCAGCCTGATACCACACATTGGCGCCAGTTCCAATGGATCCCCTATGAGCATTCGCGGCCGCTCTTTGACACAGGTCAAGACACTAAACCTGGTCAGGTCCAGCTTCTACTGGCTGGACATTCACACAAAGGTGTGTAGGTGGTGCACTGCCTGTCGACTGGCAACTATAGTCAACCCCCCGGCGCCCCAAAGGTGCCTTTTCACTCCCTTCAGTTAAGGTCGACAATCGAAAGAGTTGGCATGGACCTCATCAGGCCACTAGACCGTAACACAGGGGGATATTGCTTTGTGCTAGTCGTGGTTGGTTGCCCAACACGGTATCCTGGAGACTGGCTCTGTGTAATATACACTACCAGTCAAAAGCTTGGACACACCTGATTGAATGTACTATATTTTTCATAATCTTAAAGCCATTTTGATCTAAAGGCTTATGCTTAAATGCTTGGAATTTGATTTATAGACAAATATAAACAGTGAAGTTGATGCCTATGTATGACTTTCTTTACAAAGCCTTTGCCTTTCCATCAAGGCAAAGGGCGGCTACTTTAAAGAATCTAATCTAATCTAATTTGTTTAACACTTTTTTGGTCGCTACATAATTCCATTTGTGTTATTTCATTGCTCTGATGTCTTTACTATTATCCTAAAATGTGGAAAATAGTAAATATATAGAAAAAGTTTGTGTGTCCACACTTTTGACTGGTAGTGTATCTGTCAAAATTGTTGCCAATAAATGTCAAATCATTTATGTCAGGAACACATAAGTATTGGTAAGGATTATTGGTCAATAATTTAGTTTGGACCAGTGTGTGCCATCTACTGACTGCGTACTCTTTCCCTTGTCCTTCTTGGTTAGGACTGAACTTTGCTACTGTGATATTGTTAGTATCCTGCAAAAACGTCATAGCTTCAGTTTTAACATCTTTGAATTGTTGGGTTGAGGCTGAGCCAAACCACTGACAATGCATCAGAAAATTTCAAGAATGCATGCAAAACCAACCAGCTTTTTACTTAATTGAGGTTAATGTTTGGAGAGTGGTTACCATTGGTTACAAGAGACTCACAGCACCAAAGAGTGACAACAAAACAGAAGATTGTTGCATTAACACCTCTTCCTTGCTGACAAAACCAAGGAAATTGGTAATTTCTGTGTCTTATTACTATACTTGGTGAAGCAATTCTAATTCTGATGGGAGATTTCTGCAGGACATGAACATAATAAAACATGGGGTTCTTATCCAACATGTCTAAAGAAATGAAGGTGATTATGATTTAATTATTTGCCTATTATTCTGAACTGAAAGTACCAAGTGCGAATTTGGGGTGCAGCAGTTTGGCCTAGCGGAAACAGAGACCGTCCTGTAACCAAAGGATCACATTGAACCCCTATCTGCCCACTCATTGTCACTCATTCTGGATAAGAGTGTCGACTACGTAAATGCCTAAACACCTAAATACCTAAATGCCATAAATGTTGTGTCTGTAATTTCACATGTGAGCCCATGGAATTGCAAGTGGGTTGAGTGTTAAAAGCACCGGATGCATGACTTACCCTGGGAGAAAAAATGTGGGTTTATGTGCTAGAATCAGTGACACCCAGAACGTGTGTGTGTGTGTGCATGATTCAGTCTGAGTCAGACAGTGTGTGTCTTTGTGTGCATGCGTGTCAAAAATATGGTGTGTATGTGCATGTAAACATGTGTTTGTGCCTTAAATATTCCTTTCTTTTTGCACGTGTTGTGTCTGTGTGTGTGTGTGTGTGTGCGTGTGTGTGTGTGTGTGTGCGTGTGTGTGTGTGTGAGTGAGTGAGATCCCCCTGGGAAGTGTGACTGATAATGAGAATCATGTTTTGACAAGTTAATTCTGTCATTTCTCTTCTATGACCCAAATGAAATGATTGTTGACCATATAATTATGCTCACAGGCAGTGATTGTTTGTTTGTGTTTGTGTTTGTGTGTGTGTGTGTGTGTGTTTAAATTAGCTAACTTACAGTGAATGTCTGTTAAATGAAGCTTGACAAATCACTGTCTTTTCCTATTGCTCACATAAATACATAAAACATACCAGGGGCAGAAGGAGCCTAGAGGTTAGAGAAGTGGGCTAGAACCCCAGAGCCCTCTGGGAAAATGTGGGTGGATGGGGAAAATGAATGAGTAACACGCTCTCCTCCCTGAGACAACTGCTGCCAAGGTGCTGTTGAGCAAGGCACTGAACCCCCAACTTTTCCACTGGAGCTGCTCAGTGGCAGTAGAAGACTGTAAGAACTGGTGGAAAGAGTAGAATGTCCTAGTCAAGTAGTACTGTTACTTTGCTGATATTTTACTTATGTAAGTAGAAGTAACAGTACTGGCGTAAAAATCTACTTCAGTAAATGTACTACTTTATTAGAGTAAAGAGTTCAAACTAGATTCTTTTAATTGGAAATTTTGGAAATTACACAATAAAGTGCACAAACAAAGTAAAGCCAGATTACTCTTCTCTTATTTGCTGACTGGTCGTTCACATTGAATGGCTCCACAATTTGTCAGTTTATGACTATCCAGTTTTCTGCTTATGGAGAACCACAAAATGTGTATTCTGTAGTGGATGTGATTTAAAATGTAGCTAAGAACAATACGTCAGTAAAATCATACAAAAGTAAAAGTACTAACTTTAAAAACTACTCAATTACAGTAATGTGACAAACTAGGTCCTTCAACCCTTGGGTGTGAATGTGTATGAATGTGAGGACTGGTTAAAGGTTAAGAAAATGCATGAATAGATACATTTCTTCACATAGACAAACAATTCTATTGCCCTCTGTCCGACACACACACCAACCCGGTCTCACGGCAGTTCGTGAAATAGTCCCGTAATTTAATCTATTGATTCGTGTTCATGGACACTATTTTTCCATTTTTTTCGTGTCACTCAGCACGACTTTCAAACTAATGTATTTCAATTGGAAGTAACTTTCGTGCCTGCACCACGTTTATTTTCTGTCAGTCGGGACTCGGGAGCACCCAGGAGCCTCAGCGGCCGTTACTATGGTGAAGCAAAACGCCAGCTAAAGCCGTAACATAACCTATGATATCTTTAACATTTCTCAACACAAAAACACAAAAGTGTCCTTGATAACTCAACAATATGATAGGTTATTTTTATGGCCATCCGTTTTAATTATTTCACCTTCGATTCTGAGAAATCAAGTTTTTTTGTCAGTTTTGGTACGATAGCGGAGGCTGGCCTACCCAAGAGCCTCCGCGGCCGTTACTATGGTGAAAAAAGACGCCAGCTAAAGCCGTAACAAAACCTATGATATCTTTAACATTTCTCAACACAAAAACACGAAAGTGTCCTTGATAACTCAACAATACGATAGGTTATTTTTATGGCCATCCGTTTTCATTATTTCACCTTCGATTCTGAGAAATCATGTTTTCTTGTCAGTTTTGGAATATAGCGGAAGCTACATTAGCCGAAATTACCCATGACCCTCAGCGACTGTTACGATGAAAAACGATATAAAATATATATCTACTGAATATATCAAATATGTAGTACAGCCAAACTAGTAATTACACCGCATCGAGATGATCTATGTTAAGAAAAGGTAAAGATGTTGATGTATTTCAGATGTTTTAGCCAAAACAGGAGTCGAACACACACACACGGATGACGTGGCTCACGGAAGGGCTGTTGTGGGTGGACTTGGCGCGTTCGACTCCTGTTTTGGCTAAAATATCTGAAATAAACCGACATCTTTACTTTTTCTTAACATAGATCATCTAGATGCAGTGTAATTACTAGTTCGGCTGTACTACATATTTGATATATTCAGTAGATATATCTTTTTACAACCCTAGATTTACAACCCTAATTTGAAAACCGGAAGAACTACAACTCTCGGCTGATTTGTATCAAGCTGCATGGCGCGGCTCTAGGGAATTGTAGTTTCTAAATATTATTAGTGTTTTTCCTAGAATTGGAAGTTGTAAATACAGAATTGAGAGTCCACTGAGGAGTTTAAGTGGATGGTAAACGCATTTGTGTAATCAGATTTTAAATATCTAATTGTTAAATGGGTGAAAATTTATTTTAACCATATTTTGCCCATATTTGACAGCGCCCCCAGTTATTGACTATACTCACATGAGAGCTGAGGTCAAGAGCTCTCTATAACAGTTGGTCTCATGTCTGTAACCCCTTTTGTTGCTGAATTATAAGCCTTCAAACATGCACCAAGGTCAAGGTTCAAAGCTCAGTATTTCAAAGCAGGAGCCAGTATGAATCTTCATACTGACATATGTTACTCTCCAGGTCAAGACCTTTCCAACAATGTATTTTGTTTAGCTCTGTTGATCGTATTGTTGAGTTATCAAGGACACTTTTGTGTTTTTGTGTTGAGAAATGTTAAAGATATCATAGGTTATGTTACGGCTTTAGCTGGCGTTTTGCTTCACCATAGTAACGGCCGCTGAGGCTCCTGGGTGCTCCCGAGTCCCGACTGACAGAAAATAAACATTAGTTTGAAAGTCGTGCTGAGTGACACGAAAAAAATGGAAAATTCGTGTCCATGAACACGAATCAATAGATTAAATTACGTGACTATTTCACGAACTGCCGTGAGACCGGGTTGCACACACACACACACACACACACGCACACACACTGCTCCTCCCAGACAAACCCATTATTTCTGTGGCTCTGAAAAACAAAGACATTCTAATAACGGAGATATTGCCTTTAATTTAAAATATTAAGTGCGGTGTCATTTGTCAGAGAGAAAGAGCCTAATGACCTGTTCATAATGGAAACTAAAAGATAAACATAACAGACACCACAAGAGAGATGAGAGAGAGAGAGAGAGAGAAAGAAGGGGAGGAGGACAGAAAGGGAGGGGAACAGATGGAGAAACAGAGACTAAAACAAAACAGATAGAAAGAGATGGGAAGAGAGTGTAAAGTGAAAGTGTAGAGTGAAAGTGTAGAGAAAAAAGAGAGATGAAGTGAGAGACAGGTACAAGAAAGAAACAAACCAAAAGAGATAGAGAGAGAGAAAAAATTAAACAGAGAAAGAAGAAAGACTAACCAGAAATAAACTAACTGCAGAGACGAAGAACGAAAGAGATTGGGCGAAAAAACAGAAAGAAAGAAAGAAAGAAAGAAAGAAAGTGAGTGATAATGGGATTTGCATTCAAGCCCTGTCAGATTGTTCTTTCAGCCTATTAATTAAAGCCCATCCTGATTGTTCTAGAAATGAACCAGCAAGACGGCAGACAACCTCACACATCATTAAGTCTCTGATTACATCTACAGCCAAGACTACCATTTTTAAATAAACCAGAAATGATTACAGCTGCAGCCATTAAATAAAGCAGAAATTATTACATCTTCTGTCAAGTCAACAGCTATTAAATAGGCCTGAAAAACGATGACATTGTTGCTGCTTTGTTGTGTGTGATTTATATTGCTGACAGAGAGAGAGAGGAAGAGAGAGAGAGAGAGAGAGAGAGAGAGAGAGAGAGAGAGAGAGAGATTGGGTGGAAGGAAAGGGACAAAGATAGGGAGAAAGATGAGGGATATGAGGCAGTGTGACAGAGAGAGAGAAAGAGTTAGAAAAGAGAGAGAGAATCAAAGAGCTAACAAGCCAACAAAGTGAGGTAGACAATTAGTTCGCCATGAATACCAGACATCTGTGAGCATCTTTAATTCTCGATTTTCACCACGAGAAGTGAATACAGAAACGCAGATCTCTCCAAGCCAACACCGGCCTGCTAATTAAATAGAGCAGACAAAGCTCTGGAGTGCTATTCTCTCATACCACTGTTGTTGCATTGGAGGCTTTGGAAACAAATGTGTTCTCTATAGCTTGTTATCAAAGGGGAGAAAATTCATTCACAAAGCATTTTAAAAAACAGATTTCCAGAAAACAAGGTTAGACAAGGCATTTTTTGTTCTGTTTTGTTTTGTTTTGTTTTGTTTTGTTTTGTTTGTCACTTCCGGCTTTGGAATTCAACTGCGTTGTTTTGAACTAAGTCTAATGTTGTCGTGTTACAAGCTCGGGAATCACAGCATCCAACCATAGTCAACTACTGTGATTATGACTGCAAAAACATGCAATAACATGCAGACAACAGGAGAAATATTGAATAATCTGGGAAGCCATATATATCCCTAAGAATTGTCTACAGATATATAGAGATATTCACAGCATAAGATTTATCAAAGCTTCTGGTTTGAAGATTTGCATTCTCTTGGGAAACTGTGTGATCCTCTGTAGCTCAATGTGGAGCATGGCAGCAGGCTGCTGCTCCTTCTCTAGTGCAGAAGTGCAGGCCAAAGGCCTATAGAGGGCTTCCAGGTGACATATCAAAGTACTGTGTGGCAGCCATATTGGAGGTCCTCATCTCTTGGGCAACAGTGGCTGAGAACAGAGTGCATTTCTAAATGTACAACTTTTTCTCAACAAAATGCAATAGACATGTTTAATTTCTGTACTATTTTTGACTGGGAACTGATTATTTCACCACTGATAACTCTGATAAATTGTATGTTTAGATAACGTCAGCTTGTTAGCTGCAAACCACAGCATCTCTCATAACAAATCTAGTGGAAGCTAGCATTAGTGGCTAGTATTTGCATGTTAACATTAACGTTGGTTGCTGTGCTCAATTAGTTTGCTGGCTAATTAGCTAGCAAACATTGCCAAAAACCAAGTTTTGGCTCAGGTTAACCAAACTGACTCTAGTCCAAACACTATGAGTTGTAGAGAAGATATATTATGTTGATATTTGGGCAGATTGTACTTTAGGTTCTATGTTATTTTCCTTTCTCTAGAACAGAGAAGTATTGGTCAGAAGCATATAAAGGGAAAGTTGTACAATGGGCTCCCTGCTGCTGTCCTTCTCTAGACCTGAGAAATGCTGGCCAGAGGCATATATAGGTATTTTGGACCAAATATATAATGGGCTCCGTGCTGCTGTCCCGTCCCCGTTGGCCAGAGCCACTTGACAAATAGCGGCTCTCACCTCCAGCCCAAACATTAGTCTCCAGCTCTGTAGAACCTGGAAATTTATCGTTGGCACCAGAATTCTTTTTTGTTTTTTTTAAATTAGCTTTTTCAAATATCAAATAAAAAGAACAGAGGGAAACAACAACCTCTTTCTCTCTCACACACACACAGACTCTTCCCAATGGGACTTGATCTAGAAGTTCCTCTAGCTGACATCACTTGCTCAGTAAACTTTGTCCTGAGTTGTAGTGGGATTTAGGGTCGCAAGTGTTCAAGGCCACAGTGGCTTGGCTTCTCAATTATACTGCAGTTCACACTGCCAGGTATGTGCGTGTGTGTGTGTGTGTGTGTGTGTGTGTGTGTGTGTGTGTGTGTGTGTGTTTGACAGAGAGAGAGGTCTGTCACAGTGTAGCCAATAAATGGAAACTTTGATGGCTCAGACCACAGGAGACATACACACAGGGACTTCAAAGACGATCAGCCCGCCACAGACCAGACTCGGGGTGTGTGTGTGTGTGTGTGTGTTCAGACAAACAGAAGCAGTGATCCAGAGAGGGCAGGTAGAAATAGTAGGATGGGAGAAAGAGATAGGGGTTTGGGGAGACATCTGGACCTGGGCCATCATCCCACCGACGGCACCTGATGCCTCGACAATGAGCTCCATCCACACAGAGAGGGGACACATAGAGAGACGATTGGAGAATTGTGTTTTTCTTCTCTCTCCATTCACTGCCATTGTATGGAGGAACGGGTCTGAAAATCACACTTCTAGCACATAAACGAATGCCAACAAAGCAGAATGCCAACAAAGACATTCTGGCAATTTATATATGTTTTTAAGTTAATCACTTTCTTTATGTTTATTAAACCTTTCAGTTTGAACAAGTGTAAAGCCGAAGTCTGGTCGATAGAACGATGAAATGAAGAAAATAATATATAATAAAATAATAATTTATCGTGTAGTTTATCAATAATTGTAAATAGGCGAAAAAAGCTGAGAGACAGGACTTTGACAAAGCAGATTCTGCCAAGTCTCTCCCCTTTTTTTTCCACCGATTTTCAAATAAAGCAGAAAGTAATCTTACAGAAACCTGTTTTTGTGTCAGTGGAATAACTTGAGTTAACTCGACAACAAGGACTTAGCCAACTAACTAAACTGATAAAAAATGCAAAAACACACATTGAAAATCTTTACAAAGATGCATCATTCCAATCCATGATTTCATCAAAGAAAAAAAAATCTATGCATTACAAATGACTATAAAAACACAACCAGAACCCACTTGACTTTCCAATCACATGTTAAGAGCCGACCGTGAAAATAAAATCCCCGAATACAAAGAAAGCACATGGCCCTGACAGCATAAAAAATGAGATGCTCATAAACAGCTCACTGGAATCGCACAATGTAATGCTCAAATTATTCAAACCTGCGTTCGGGCTGTTTTCCTGACATCTGGAGTCAAGGACTTCTATCCACAATTCATAATCATGGAGACAAAATGGAGCCCGATAATTACCAAGGCATATGTGTGAGCTGCAACCTGGGGAAGGTATAGGTATTTTAAGCAACAGATTTATCTACTTTGTTAACAATAGCGATAAAACAATGCCTCTACTTTATAGTTATGCCAAAAAAATAATTAAAATTCAAAGAGAGAGAGAGAGAGAGAGAGAGGGAGGTCATGGTATAGACTTAGCAGGAGGAATGAGAGAGACTTTTCTTCGATCACACTGCTGCATTAGAGTTCTGCCCAGGTGGTGTGTGTGTGTGTGTGTGTGTGTGTGTGTGTGTGTGTGTGTGAGAAAGGGTGAGTGTGTGTGTGCGCGCAGCGTGTGTGAGGGCCTGTGTGTGGTCGATAACACATGACCTGACACAAAGTCATATCCCACTGTGACTAACAACAAAGACAGGTAGAGAGGAGGAAGCTCAGAGGGCAGGACAGTGAGAGAGAGAGAGGAGGAGGAAGGGGAGGAGGAGGAAGAAAGGGAGAGAAAAAAGAGTAAGGAGGGGGGAGAGAAAAGAGGGAAGAGGAGGTGATAGAAGGGAGAAGAGGCAAATGATGGGAGGAAAGAAGAGGGAGAGGAGAGGAGAGGAGAGGAGAGAGGGGAGATGTGAGAGCAATTCTGATAACAAATGACCTGTCACAGAGTCCATATACCCAGAGACTGTTGGAGAGAGAGACTTTGGACATCGGCTATTATCACTTCAAAGCTACACTGGGGAGTTGGAAAGTTCACATCGACTTCAGCGGGGCATACCAGCGTTTCCTTCAGAAGCATTGTTTGTGGTGTGGCGGGGTGGAGAGGCTTGTGAATCCGTATTTAGCTCAGAATGTGGCTCGATAAAAAAAACTCGACAATGAAAACCAAATACTAATTCTTTGAAACGGCCCTTTGAACCACGTGACGCCAAACATCTCCACTGAAACCCACACTAAATAATATTCTCAGAAACAGCATGTAAACAATGTGGCGCTTAAATATTCCGTTCAAACTAATGTCAGTGAAGTGTCTCTGAAACAGGATTCAGACAACATCACACTAAAAGTTTCCATTGAAACCAATACAAATTTTCTGAAATGTATCTAATATGAATTATATTTGTTTAGGCTGCACAGAGGATGATGATGATGATGATGAGGTGAGTTGCAGTTCAAATAGGAATGCGTCAACATCACTTTTTCACTCCCGGTCTGATTCAAATACTAAACTGTAAAGGTAAAATCCATTCCAAAACACTTGTACACTGTTAAACCTTGTATTTCTGGGCCCATTTTGTTCTTTGGTGTTGTATTTTTCTTATTCCCGCAGATAACTGGCCAAATTTAGACAATTTGTTGTCACGCTGAGACATTTCAGCACAACTATAATGGGGTTTGATAGCAGAACATTTTTCAGCAATCTAAAACATCAACAGTAAACGTCAGGTTTTGGTGTCAGTCCAGGCAGAGAGACCAATTTCTCCACTGACAGTAGCCTCAATAGACCAGAATGCAATGCAGCCACAACACATGTTCATGCGTTTTATTTTTACAATGAATTAATCTCATGATTCAAAATATAACAGTAGATCATAATAACAATACTATCATTTTTGCATTGCTGATATTTTCATGTTCATTCAGTAGATTAGTCAGGTCACACAGTGTAGAAATCACAAGCAGCACAGAGGTGTGCGCACAAACACACGCACATGCGCTTACATGCCAATTAATGGTTTTAAATGCCTTTTGTTAATTGCCACGTTTTTTCTAACATTGAGGTTTAATTGGGAATGAATGGATTCAACAAATTAACATTCCAAGGCACTGAGATCTGTGTGTGTGTTAATTATATGTATGTGTGTGTGTTTACACCTGGATGCCTGTTTGTGTGTGTGTGTGTGTGTGTGTGTGTGTGTGTGTGTGTGTTCAGCCATTGTCTGTTTTTCATGTTTCATTTGCTTCCACTTAAGTGACTAAAGTTGTACTGAGTCACCATAACGCTTGTGAAATTACAGATATTTTATTTTACAGGTCTGAAGGAAAAAGAAAATAATGTTCGTAATTCATTTCGGTGACATCATTCATTCATTTCCACCTCACTGCCAATGTCACTTTGCAGTCGTAGAAATGCATTAGTGATTATCACTTAAGCAAATTCTCCCCCTCCAGTCTGTCGCTTCAGTCTGTATCTTCTGATTTAAGTTTATGCTTTCCACATGTGTGTCTTATGTAGACTCTTATTTATTTCTGACATAAGCCAACAAAGGCAAGCAGTGTTTGATCCATCCATTCTCTACCTCTTTTTTTGCCATATCTCAAGCAAACAGTGTGTGTTTTCAAGCTGTTTTGATGCTGTTAGTAATGCAGCAGGTGAGACCGGAGTCTGGAAATGACACAGATGATAGCTGTAAACTGTAAGTGAAGTATAAAAGTCACCAATGTTTTTTTTAGTACAAACCAATGTTGTCAATAAGCCAGTAGATTTATAATGGTGCTAAACTGGTTCTCAACATGGGGTCCGGGGACCACCAGGGGTCCTTCCAGGGGATTTCCAGGGGGTCTCCAGCAAATTGATGAATTGTTGTTGTTCATTTACAAGAAGTTAACACAATTAGAGAATGTAGAACAATGACTATTTTGATCATAGTTTCACTGTCATCACTCTACCTACTACACAGATATGGAATTCTGGACAAAATCATATTTAACAATAACATATTATTTTGGGTCTGAGAGACAAAATCTCATCGAATGGGGGTCCATGGCCCTAATGTGGACTAATTAGGGGTACTTGATATGAAAAAGTCTTGTCTTTTTAAAGGTTAATAATCAGCTAATCCTTGCCTAATTTCTTGGCTAAAATGTTGTTGTCATTTTTGGATATTAGGTTTGTTTTAGGTGAGTGTTAATTTGCATCCTGGGTTTAAAATGATGATAAAACCTAGATAAAAACAAAAAAGAAACCTTGCTAACTTTCGTCAACATTACTGTTTTGTTTATGTCCCAATTCCTGTTTATGGTTTGGTTTCTCAGAAGCTTTGTGTTGATGATGTCATTCCAACCTACGCAACAGACCTCATTTGGTTTTTATATGGTTGTGTTGCTACCGTGTGTGTGTGTGTGTGTGTGTGTGTGTGTGTGTTGGGAGAGCTGTTCCCAAACAAGGTACTGTCTAAAACACACACTGTTATGGGTTTTTAGGGCTAGAAAAACAATCAACAGATTTTGTTAGGATTCAGCACCAATTAAGTCACCGCACACACATTTAGAAGAATGTGCTGAGAATGGGTTTGTTTAGTTTTTTTTGTTTGTTTTAGTTTAGTTTAGTTTAGTTTTGGTAAGTTTATTACTACACAGCCATACAGGTTTATGTCAGGTAGGAAACATGAGGGGAAACAACCAGCTTCACACTGCAGTAAATCATGTTTTTTGTAATTTAGTATTTTGGTAAAGCTCAAATTCAGAAGAACTGGCTTGTGACATTTCAGTGGTCAGTGGTGATAGTTACAGATCTTTAATATTCTGTAAAATTCTTAAGGTACAATGGCTGGCACAGTACAGAAAGGCTTATTCAACGATCCGAGAAAGTAAATTCCGTCTCCCAGCCTGGGACCCAGGCTCATTAAAAGTTTTAATTCTAAGATCCAGGCTAAAGGCTCTTAAACTTTTATCAGCCCTGGACCCAAACTGAGTAAATGTAATCTCACCCTATGACCCAGGCTCATTAAAAACATGCAGCTACTCTTGTCAGGTGATAATCTATACCAGAGAATTATTATGGATACAATATATAAACATAGAGAGATGGGGCCATGTGAGAAGAACATGGCAGCGAGGTACATCCACATCCCCCTTTCAACCCAAACCACCTGTTTTTAGATTGTAGGTCAATTAAACATCTACTTTTAAGTTGGTTTGCTTGGCTGTAAAAGCTGTCTGCAAACTGTAAAATGAAAGGGAATGATCACTTCTGCTAACATCAGTTATCATTCCTGTAGGTCCATAGAGCCATGGGCTTCTGTGATGCTAACACAGCTAAAGAGAGAATGGCAGCAATGGCATCCCTGTTAAACTATTTGAACATTTGATCTCTCTTTCGCTCTCTCTCTCTCTGTCTCTTCCGCTGTAGCCAACATTCATGACAGGATAGCACCACTGAGGTAGCCAAACCATTTTTAGCTGATTTGTGTTTCATGCAGCCAGTTAAAATTATTGTAATTTGAGGGTAGGCAAAGTATCTTACCAATTAGGAGTGTAAGAAAATATTGATAAACTTGAGTATCCTGCTTGTAGTATCACAATATATTATATACATATAGTATCACCAAATTGTTGCCAATACACAGCTCTATTACCAATCCTGTTAAAATGGCCATATAAAGAAATTATCCAACCGCACACTGTTAGACTTTGTTGTTAACTTACTTCTTTATTTTCTTAAGATTAGGCTTGAGAAGCGAACAACGCGTTTCGCCATTTGGTTCCTCAGAGTCGCTCATTGATTGCACAATCGTCCTGTTAAAAAGGCATTTATAGTGTTTGCAATTGTAGTGTAAATGCTGAATTTGCTCTTTTAATTTCAGAAAATGGAGCAATACTGGCTTCAGGGAGTTGAGAAAAAACGTAAAAATTACAGACATCATGGTCCAGCGAGAAGTGGTCATTGTACCTGGAGAGGAAAAGGAAGTTATGCAGTCATACATCAACAAAGTGCAAGAGGAGAACAAATGCTACTTCCAAGTGCCAGTGTCCACCAGCAAGGATTATTATCTGCATGCTTGTGAAGGAGCCAGTAAAGCTACAGGAAGGAGCATCAGGACAGTCAAAAAAGACCAGGGCCAGTTCTTGTGGGGCATACATTTCCTTCAGATTGATAAAGGATGCTGGCTTTAGAGGTTTTAGTGATCCATCAAATGCGGCAACATACTGGGCATGATGTGTCACATCTGGAACAGGGAGTTAAAAATTGGATAGATCCTGAGTTGTTAGCAATGGTGGAGATGTGGCTGACACAACGCTACTCAGTATCAGAGACCTTATTGAAGAGCTGTGATTGGATGTGCATGAGTGGACATTCAGATACACACAATCAAAGATTCTACCTAACCCCCGAAGATGTTAGGTTAATCAAACGCAGTCTCCATGGCGACACTAAAGACTGTGTCAGTGTTGATCATTTGGTCACTTCAGAGCTCCAGGAGACATTTGTTTTTATCAGCCACTCACCAAGCACCAACGGCTTCACAAGGGGGCACCAGGGGGCAGTGCCCCCCCACTTCCTTCACTGTGCCCCCTCACTTGTATAAAAGCATGGCGATGTTTTCTCTCATCAGTGTAAGTCTACTGATGACTGAAATCCATTGTAAATGACTGAAAATCTGAAATCCATTGTAAAGCTTTGGCTTTTACAACGCTGTGACCTAACGTTTTATGTTTTTACGTTGACGTTTTACTTTTTAAGTTGAGCGGGAATTCAAGTTTTGAAAACTAAAAGTTTGTCATTGCCGGGGGTAGGCTAGTTTAAGTTAGCTAGCTGAATATTTTCATCGCAGCCATGGATTTGAGAAAGTGGTTGACCGGCTCAACAGCAATAAGTTCACGGCCAAGGGTTGACAATGATGTCACTTTTTTTGAGTCGTCGGAGTCGCTGTCACCAGCTACTACTAACGTTAGCCCTCCGAACCTTAATGCTACATCCTGCCGGGCTGACGGTGCTGTTGAGCCTGACACAACGACCACGGTGGATGATTTAGGAGAAGATGGGCCTAAACAGGTTAGTCTCCACACCTACTCCATGAGCCTGTTTGGGAGTAAGAAGAGATGTTTTGCTGCCTGGTACGAGAGGAGGTACTGACTGGAGTAGCGGATGCGGTTTTAGTTACACCTAAGTGATTTCTCCTTGTGTTTTTAGTCAGATTATTAGGAAAGCAACGAGAATAAGCCTCTAAAAGCCTCTTGACACCCCTGGATATTTGTTCTAGCGCCGACACTGACAGACACCGTCACAGGATCAAGGATCTATTGAAAGAGCACCCCCATCCCATGGTTTTCATGGACGCCTCCTATAAAGGTATTACCGCCTACAGCTACGCCTTTTATGCACTCTTATTAATCAATCAAACTGGAAGAGGGGCTCATTTGCATATTTCATTTTGAGAGAGGAATCAACCGAAACATTAAGTCGTTGCCTGCAGAAGCTTCACCTGAGTAATCCTAACTTTTATCCAAGGTCAGTATGAATAAACTCTGTGACGTGGCATCCATTTCTCTGCTGCAATGTTCTGAGGATCAGCTACAGGGTAATTTAGTGAAGTATTACGCAATTTCGATCAGGAAGACTACCTAAATCATTCATTCATTTATGCTTTCTCTTTACCTACCCAGTGCTGGAAATGGGGGGGAACACACGGGAACGCCGTTCCGGGAGTAAAAGTCGTGAGGGAATGGCGTTCCTGCTCAGATTTCGAAAATCTATTCAATGTTTTTTATAGGGGGAAATTGCTTATAGCTGTTTTACAGCTATAAGCTCACGAGAAAGTATTGTGTGGGCACGAGAAAGTTTCCCGTGCGCACGAGAAAGTATACCGTGCTCACGAGAAACTCTTTCAGAAAGTTTCTGGTGCGCACGGAAAACTATCTGATGCGCACCAGAAACTATCCCGTGTGCACGCAATACTTTCTTGTGCGAATGGGAAACTTTCTCGTGTCCACGGGATAGTTTGTGGTGCGCACCAGATAGTTTTCCGTGCACACCAGAAACTTAAAGATTTTTTTTTTTTTTTGCCCATGTCCCCTTAGAGGCTCCGTACTGTCCAGTAACCTGGAGCACTTTTTTATTTTGAGATTTGTTTGAGTGAGAGTGAGAGAAAGTCCTGTAACCTGGTGTAGTTTTGGAGAAAATGAAAGTTCAGCTCTTGATTTTAACAGAAAGAATATCCTACATTATTGTGCAATGCATGAAATGCACTTGAATAGCATTTATTTGTTTATAAAAAATTTGTGAATGTAAAACATCTTTAGTGATTATCTTAATGTTCCGGGGAGTACCCCCCCACCGAAGTATGGTTCCCTCAGTAAAACATGGCCATTTCCACCACTGTACCTACCCAATCAGAGTTGGCAAACTCTTTCCCTCTTTTTTCAGAGAACCAATCAGAGTTAGCCGCCACTTCTTTCTCTTTTTCAGAGAGCCAGTCGTCTAAAGGGCAGTTTATAGTACAGCGATTTATGATCCTCACCACCGGCGATGATCATATTCGTCAGTCGCAATGACATGTTGTTTATACTTCCAGCGACAGCCGACAGGCGATCTGTCATCGTTGCGATGGTTGTTGCGCTGATCACTGAGACTTAAATTGGATTGAACTTTGACCCCATCACTGGCTCAGTTGTCATGACAACATTATGGAACTCTCTTATCCTAACGTCGATTAATTCTCTGAGCTCAAATTAAACGGTAATCAACAGCTCTGGAAGACCGTACTTTTGTAATAGACTGTAGAATAAAACGTACACTGAGGAGACAATTTATGCTATTTATCCAGACCTGGATAAAGACAATAGATTTACTTGAAAGAAACTTCTTATTTAAAAAGAAAGAGTGAAAAATCACATTGCAAAAGCAGTTACATAACATGTAGGTACATTAGGCTATTCTGCAGACTGGTTTACAAACTGTATTATTATTATTTTCCTTTCAAATGGTTAAATTTTCAATTAGTGCAATTAAGAACATATATTTTGTTACATGGCGTTATTAAAAGCAGACTGCAGCAGCTGGTTGGAGGCGGTGGAGTCTGTAGGCTCCGACTCACTTTCAGAACAGACACAACAATAAACTTCACAACCTGGGAATATTTGCATTACTTTGAACTGATGGAAGAAAAGGGTCAGAACATCATTGTTACCTGTACATCTGAGAACCGAAAGCACTTGCCAATGTGTTGTGAGCGCTATCCGCCGTTTATTTTTTAGACCAGACGTGATTAATCAAGGCTGCCTCTGTGATCATACTAGCTTACCATAAAGACGATCAGACCCCGAATAAATGAAAGCTGCTTGTTAAGTAGATAACAGATAAGTAGATAACAGCAGTGTACTCGGTGATGATTTCTATAGCCTACTAGTGAGAACATCTCCAGAAGACATAAAAGTTGTTACGTTTTTAAGCGCGTAACTTGAAAGCACTCGACTGAGTTACTTTTAATAAAGACTAACTTCGTAAAGTAACTAGTTGCTATTTCGAACTATAGTAACAAAGTACAGTAACTAGATGAGAGCAAATGACTTAACCTCTGCGATGCGTTCTATAATCGCTCTAGTGTTTATACTTTTTATGAGCAACAGCGTCCAAAATCAAAGTTGAGCGATGATGGAATGTTGATGACTCATCGTAAATAAACTGATCATGAATCGTTAAACTGCCCTTAAGTGACGGGTGTATAAACACGTCACCTACTATGCTACTGTGCTACTCACAGAACTATGCTGTGTGCTGCTGTCATTCCGGTCGCTGTGCTTTCTTTTGTCCCTTCTCCACCCCATCACCACCCATGTCCAGGCTCCAAAGTTTCCATCATGTTTCTCATTTTTTCAGTTTTTCATTTGAGCATTCAACCTAGTCTCTCCTGATTTAAATGGATTTCAGTTCTGTTTCCTGTCATTCCAATTCAATTTTCCTACAGCTGGGTGCAATTCAGTACCAACTGCAGGAGTTGAATTGGAATATCCATGCATTCTCAATTCAATTCATGAATGGCCCCAACCCTGTTGTTCACAATAGGCAACTGTCTCTCTGTCTGTCTCTATCCATCTTTCCTTACTCCTTCCCCCTTTGCTCCCCTGTCTCTTCTCTTTCTGTCCTTCCCTTTATCCTCCTTTACTCCTCCTTTACTCTGTTGCTCTGTCACCTTTCTGCTCGGTTGCTCCTCTGAAATATCTGTAAATATATTACGCCAGCAGCGCTCAGCTACTATTTTATAACTGTCTCTCTCTTTCTCTCTCCCTCACTCATTCTTTGTCTCTATCTCTTTTCCTTCCTCTGTCTCACTGTCTCTCCCTCTTTCCGTCAACAGTGGCCTCCAAGTAGATTGCAGAGTGGATTATTGATGTACTTGTTTTATACTGTGTGGGATGATGTCTGTGACTGTGTGTGTGTCGGTGTGTGTGTGTTACTTTGTTTATGTGTGTATGCGTCATAATGCTGTCCTTGGTCTGGCACTAACAGTTCATGTGGGAGTTGATATTAGGCTGGGCTGACAACAGCTATCTGTTTTATACACACACACACACACACACACACACACACACACACACACACACACACACACACATACACACACATATACACACAGAGGAAGGGAATTAGCGTGACAAGACAAGATGGCACCCAGTTGGTGATTTGTCCAAATTTTTCATCCAGATTTAATTTCAGTCTTTACTTCAGAATTGTATAATTTTTCCTTCAATATCCATAGAATATGCAATTAAAAGAACGATTTATTCTGTAATTTGAATACTGTTATAAACAGTATCAATCCTTGTTTCAAGATGTGTAAACTTACTTTAGCATCTGATCACTGTATTCTTTACAACAGCTGCTACAGATTACAGTTACTTATTTGTAATCAGATTACTGTAATGTGTTTACATGTAATCCATTTCTCTCCAACCTTGATTTTGTATTTTAAGCCACTCCTTCATGTTACTGGACTGGCCTGACTAATGAAACTCTGAAGTGCCTCCAGTGAATCCCTTACTCCAGTGGTTCTCAAAGTGGGGTCCTTGAGGGGGTTCCAGGGTGTCTCCAGCAAAAAGGGGAATAATTTATTTTCACTATAATTCCATCCATAAGTAACACAATGACAGAATGTATGACTATTTTGGTCATGGGGATCATACACTTTCTGTAATAAAACATCTAAAAGCAAAAATCCTATCAGATGGGGGACCATGGGACAAAATCTTATCAAATGGGGGTCCGTGGTATAATTAGTATCAGTTTAGGGGTCCTTGACGTGAAAAAGTTTGAGAACCACTGCCTTACTCATCTGCAACCAAAACTATGAAATGCATCTTTATTTGACTTCATGACAAAAATTGGGGAGGAGAGATTCTCATCGCCTACTGTTCTACTTTCCCCACCGCAGTTCAGCCTTTTATGCACAGCTCTCCAAACTCCCCCCCGTTGGGAAAATTGGACAGATCCAGTCTAACCACCCTCCAGTCATTGTGCTTCTCTTTTTAGTAATTTACAGCTGCCCACCTCTCAAACTCATTTCATGCACCTTTTGCAGTCCACCATTTGCCCATTCTCCTTCCTAAGCTGTATCAAGCAGCAGTCTCGTGTCTCAGCACAGCTGTGAACTGAAATTGAAGGCTAAATCAGAGCTAATGTCACACAAGCATTCGCTTTCGCTGTAACCACCACATCCTTCTTAGACTGATTTCAATCTTAATTTGTAGAAACTCTAAGTGTATTCAATGCTGAACAAAAGTGAGGGCTGCTTTGTAAATGTAGACAAATGTTGGAGCCACTCACTGTTGGAGACATCGCTCGATGAGCAGCTTTGCAACCATCACTTGTTGAAAGACAATCTGTTATTTTGTTCTTTTATGTATTACACAAGCAGAGGAACCCGCACATCCAATCCTCTTAGTACAGGTTTGAAGGAATAAAGTTCCCACATGCTGCTCTTGCAATACAGACGCTGCTCTGATGAAGCTCCATATGAGATCGAAATGTTAGCTTTCAATAAATAATCGCCTGTATTGCAAGAGCAGTGTGCAGGAACTTTGTTCTTTTATGCATTCACATCAACAGAAATTATATTCTTTCTGATCCACACACAAGGAAACATAGTGATATCCATGTGTAGAAGCCCCCCTTCATGTATTTGTCCTGCATCTCTCCTGAACTAATCCTGCAGATGATTATTTCTCAAATGTTATACAGTACAAAATTACTATGTTTAAAAGCAAAATTATATTGTCCCTCAACCAGGTAGTTACCACATCATTCTTTGTAACTTCTAATGGCTGAAAACAGAGAAAAACCTTTCTCCTGAGAATACAACCTAAGTGCAGCAGTAGTTCAGCAAGCATTCAGTATATAATTTCTCCAATATCTTCCTCTGTAGTAAATTATAGTTTTAACTCCTGAATGGTTAATATAGTAAATATCACCCATAACTCCAGTGATGATGGATTGTCTCCAAAAATGTGTGTTCTGTTGCATATTTGTAGCCTTACGAAAAACCAATCCAATCAGTGTGTAGCCAACTGTCTTTGTAGTGTTTTAACTGTGCTATTATGCTACTATGCTGTTAGTGAATGGAGGAATACGTCTACTCCGTCCCCTGTGAGTTTGTGTGTGTGTGTGTGTGTGTGTGTGTTAGCCCAAGCTGGCGTCTGCGTTTTGTTGCAGGTCATTCTATATTCATGTCTAATTCCAGTTGTACATAATTGAGAGGCGGAGGCAGCATCGCAGGGTTAAGGGCAGCCATGTTCGCACACACAAACCTGATGAATTTTACAACACTTCGCAGCGTTTTACAGTGTTTTACAGCGTACACACAGACACGCATGACTGCCTAGGGATACGCCGGCTTCCTCTGTCCTACTTCTGGGTTTAATTCACCTCCTCGCTCTTCATTTTTATGTTTCTCTGTCCATCGTTCAGTCACTCTGTCTTCCTCATTTATTCCCCTCTCCCTTCTTCTTTCTTTCTCCCTCTCTGTTTCTCTCTTTCCCCCTCAGCCATCTCTCTCTGTCTTTCTCCTTTTCTCTCTCTGTCTCTCTCATTAAAGCATAGTGCCTGGTTTCTTTAAAAGCATTAATGGAAACACAGACCTCTCAGTGGGGTGTCAGCCCTGAACACGCACACACACACACACACACACACACACACACACACACGCACGCACACACACACACACACACACACACACACACACAGAGAGAGTAGGACATGACAGATACAGATGTGCTAATATACAGTCTTGAAGACACAAGTCATAAACATACAGTTTTGCCTATAAATAAACAAGACCCATCTGGGTACAGCTAACTTGCTCACAAAACAACTAGTGTCCCTGAG
>NW_027283683.1:0-100000 GCF_046629955.1 Centroberyx affinis | reverse complement strand
GAACTGGGTAAACCTAAGGTAGCTCTAACAGGCTCAGCAATGGGGGAAATATGATGGTGGGAAAAGATGCCCAGTGCAGGTTAAAGGAAAAGGAGTAGAGTTCAAATTTGTTTAACTTCTTTAACCTGTGAATTATTTAACCTCAACCAATACTTAAGGAGTGGGCAGGATTCACCCCCCA
The DNA here is from genome assembly GCF_046629955.1 of Centroberyx affinis. Classification (NCBI taxonomy): domain Eukaryota; kingdom Metazoa; phylum Chordata; class Actinopteri; order Beryciformes; family Berycidae; genus Centroberyx; species Centroberyx affinis. The sequence goes on along the minus strand of NW_027283683.1, from coordinate 99,819 downwards.
TGGAGGAAGCTCTCATCTTTTGGTTCTCAAGTCCAACATGGCTTGAAAGTCAATGCTACCTCTACTGTCCAGTCCGCACAAAAGTCCACTACTAGCGCTATGCAAGCACAAACCATTATATCATGTCCGATTTCATCCCAGCATGCAATAAATGAATCCCTCCTTTCCTCTACACCAAGATTGGGATGGTGTTGTCCAGCAAAGATGTCTTTCATTCCACTTTAGAGAAGTTCATCATTAGCCTGTTGTAGCTTCTCACTGTGGGCCTGAATGGCAGTCAGATGTTAAATGTCCGATGTCTGATTTCTGCTATCAGTGCTCGCAGAGAGAGACTAGTTCTGGGGCAAATGACAGTAATATTCGTTCAAATTGTAAATAAATTTACTGTAACCCCTTAATCTCTGTCTTAATCTCTGTCTCCCTGATAGAAAACAGTTGCCCAGATTCATTGCTAAACTCCTTACAAACAGCTTTCATTATATTATTGCTGGACCAACAAGTTTTCCTCAACTGACAACTTGTGTATGTAACACTCAATACTGCCACCCTCTGAACCAGGACAGAAAGTCTGACCACAAAGCGATGTAGGAGATACACAGAGAAAAATAAAGATGTGAACTGGAACCGAAAATGGTTCTTCAGAGCGATGCCATAGAATAATTGCCATTTCTGGTTCCACAAATAACCTTTCAATTCACTTAATTCTTAGATAGATACTGGATGGTGAGTGATGGCATAAATGTGGAATATAACCAAACCCCTCCGTAGTATATATTGTGCGATTGCAAATGAGGCTATACAAGGGCAGATGAACAAAAACACAATGGTTTCGAAGCAAAGGAGGTTCTTTAAAGAACCTAGGTTCTTTGTGGAACCAGAAATGGTTCTTCTATGGCAGTGATTCTCAACCAAGGACCCCTAATTTAGTCTACATTAGGGCCACGGACCCCCATTGAGAGAGATGAGATTTTGTCTCTCAGACTCATATCTGACAATATTTTTATTGTTAGATATGATTTTGTCCGGAATTCCAGGACTATCTTTATTGTAGGTAGAGAGATAACAGTGAAACTATGATCAAAATAGTCATTCTTCTACATTCTCTAATTGTGTTAACTCATTGTAAATTAAATAATGGTGAAGTTTAAAAATGCATCAATTTGCTGAGGACCCCTTGGAACCCCCTCAAGGACCCCTGGTGGTCCCCGGACCCCACGTTGAAAACCACTGTTCTATGGTATCACTCCAAAGAACCATTTTCGGTTCCAGTTCGCACCTTAATTTTTCTGTGTGTAGAAGAAGCCAAAAAAGGACGTCAGACAAAGAGCATTTATGAACTTAAATGATTTTACACAAAATTTTAGGACAGATTATCGCATGCATTTTTAGATATGCGACTATGGTGCCAGATCTACTAAAATAGGAGCTGGTCTGCATGCATCCTGTTCTGGCTTTATTCAATACAGATTTTAAGCCCTGGCTGTTCTCTTCTCGCAGGCAACCCATATGGCCTGCACACATCCAAGGCTCTGCAAAACAGCCCAAAACAATACCAAACACCGACGTAAATGGACGTCTTAAGCTGACAAAAAAGTAACAGGCTAAAGTCTAATGGCTGTCTATAAATGTCACTGTTGATGCGTCTATATTCATAGCAGGCAGTTATCAGCTTTTAGATGCCATTCTCTCTCACTGAAGCACTCTCTGTGTCTTGCTCTCTCTCTCTAAGTGGTCCTGATGCCTCTATATTGATACCCACCTGTTATCGGGCATTTTAGTCACCTCTCCCTGATGAAATATGGATGTATGCCTCGCTTTGTGTCACTCTCCCTCCCTCTCTCGCTCTTTCTAAAAGTGTCCCTGATGCCTATTTATTGATGTTCCCAACAGTTATCAGTTAGTAGCTGGTTGTCCCAGTGCGTCCCCCCTCTCTCTCTCTCCCCCCGCCATTTCCCGTTGTATTAACTACGTGTGTCTCTCTGTGATGAAATATGAATGTATGTCCTTTCTCTTTCTCTCCATCTCTTTCTTTCTACCACTTACCGGTTGTTTTAACTATGTGTCTTTGATGAAATATGAATGCGTGTCCCTTCTCTCTCTCTATCTCTCTTTCTCTCTTTCTTTCTCTCTCTCTCTCCCCCCCGCCACTTAACAGTTGTTTTAGCTGCGCGTCTCTCTGGGATGAAATATAAATGTGTGTCCCCTCTTGGAGTTGTGACCATAAAATGTTATCTGTCCATTACAGAGGAAATTGTGTCTGTCCTTCTGAAGTGCAGCTGATTATTTATGGTGTTTTGACTGATGAAGTGGTTCTATAGCAACAAGTGACATCATCACGACGAGTGGGGAGATCGTCCTTCAACTGGAGGACCCATGATCCGGCATCCTTCCCGCTGAAGTGTCCTTGAGCAAGACAGTGAATCCCTAGATCCCTTGATACTTCAACTATCCCTTGAGAATTTTGAGCTCAGCTCTATGGCAAAACAGCTTTCTTTCTTTCTTTCTTTCTTTCTTTTAATGGGGACCCCGAGATGGTGGAAGAGTAATGGTGGTGGTTTCAATACAGAATGCATGTGTGGCAAGAGATTTTCTGGGGTGCATGCAAGTAGGGAGACCATAGGAAGAAGCTTATCACCCTTCACAGGGCAGAATGGCACAGCAGGCAGGAGGCATAATGACTGTCTTCATTTAAAAACCCTTTGGTTTCCCGACTCAGCTGCTTTAACAGAAACACAGTGGACAGCCTGCTTGTTTCAAAGAGGAAAAACAACCACCAGCTCCATAACACCTACAGTGATGCAGCAAGGGAGCAGGACCTGGGGCGATCTACTTCCTTGATAGACTCACCAGGACACTTCTGAGTTCAGCAGCAAGAAGCATTCCTCCATCACAAATTGGATTATGTGACAATGGACAGGCCATTTTCACCTGTTCCTCACATGAAAAGGTTTGCTAACAGTTAAGTTTAAATAACTAAAACAACTTTGGTTAGGGTTAAGATTAGGTCTAGACAACTAAAATTAGGTTAAGCTTCAGCAACTCAAACAATTTGGTTAAGCTTAGGGTTGTTAAGGTTTTGGTCATGGTTAAATAAGAAACACTTTTGCCAAAAAGCTTCACTCACAGTAGAAGAAATTGTGGTATGACTTGAGAATTGAACCCAAATTGTCAGAGTTGAATGTATCTGCCCATGCAGCACTCTAACCACAACGGCCTTACTTTCCATTTCCAATTTCTATTTCGATGTCAGACTTCTGCCTGTCGCTAGTTGAGTCACCTTCACAGAATTCTTTCGAGATGGGGAAACATATTTCTCTTACCTTTTGTGCACAGAGCAGGTATTTCCATATTAACACACTGTGCTCATTTCACAAAATTGCGGGAGACCAGGCTCAGTTTTAAGTAGACACAGAAGGCAGGCCTGGTGTAATGCCCCACGAGGTGCACAAGAGGTACCAAACTCCTGCACCAGTTGTGGAAGATCCTGAGTGAGAGAGAGAGATCTGGAAATGGGGGGAGATACCCACCAGTGGAGGTTTGCAGAGGATGTCTGGATTCCTGAGGAAACATCTGGCAGCTCAGGTCCATCTCGCCGCTTATTGTTCAGGGAAAGATATGCTTCAGTATTGTTGTCCAACACTTGACAAAGTATCTTTTGAAGAATTCTTACTTTTCAAAACATACGCCTCTTCCTCACTGACAAAAGAAAAAAAATATAAATTTCTGTGCATTCAAATATTACTATTTCTTCTTGTCACTCTAACTACTGTCTTAACATTTTGTGACAAATATATGACTTTTACATTTAGAACATTTATTTCAAGAGTTTTTCAGAGGCCTGACACAGAATAGTGGATGCACTGCTAGAAATCTTGGTGTTGTGTTTGATCAAAATCTGAACTTTGACCGTCACATTAAGAAATTGGTTCAGTCTTGTTTTTTACAACTCAGAAATATTGCCAAAATCAGGTCAGCACTGCCTAAGAACATCGTAGAGCAAATCATCCATGCTTTTATCTCTTCCTGCCTGGATTATTGTAACCCCATATTTTCTTGTTTAAGCAAGTCTGCAATTGCTCGACTTCAACTGGTTCAGAACGCGGCAGCCAGGCTTTTGACAAACACTAAACGAAGAGAGCATATTACCCCCATCCTGGCCCACTTACATTGGCTTCCTGTACGCTTCAGAATTCAGTTCAAGATCCTCCTGACCACATTCAAAGCCGTCCATGGCATGGCATCCTCTTATATTTCTGAATTTATAACCCAATACTCTGCACCAAGATTACTCAGATCTTCTGACCAACTGCTCTTAAGTGTCCCACGGTCCAGGCTCATAACAAAGGGGGACTGTGGTTTTACTGTTTTAGCTCCAACACTATGGAATCGCCTCCCCCTTACTGTCAGGTCAGCTGAGTCGGTACCACATTTTAAAAAACTTTTAAAAACCCATTTGTACAGGCTGGTGTTTTTATAAGTTTGTTGCTTTGCAATTCCTATTGGTTTTATTTGTCTTTTAATTTTGTTTTGTTGTTTATATTGCTTTTATTGTTGAGTGTTTGTTTCCATTTATAAATTGTATTTTTACTTAATGTTTTCATTCTGTGTACTATGCATTTTTATTATCAAGTGTGAAGTTTGAAAAGTGCTATATAAATAAAGTAACTAACTAACTAAATGTGCAGCAACCCACATACCACTGTCCAGTCAGTGAGTTGCAGATTAACACACACGCTTGCATACACACACACTGACAGAAGAGCTGAAAGGGCTTCTATATATAAATGTTGGACCTTTTTTGATGCTTTGACAATGTTGTTCTCAACTTCGATGCCAATAAAGCATGTTGAAACTAATTGAGATGACGTCTGACCTCACTCCCCTGCTCTCCCCTCTGCTTGGAGACTCAGACTCAGACTATGTAAAGAGAATGGACAGATAGAGAAGCGGGAGAAAGAAAGAGAGTTGTTTCTAAATCGGTGCACAAAGAGGATCAGAAATGGCCCCTTTTAGCCGATCTGAAGTGTCAGCGTTTTTCTCTGAGTGGCGTGGCGACATCTTTTCCCTCACCGACCCTTTCAACCCGGTTTTGTCATTTGTCTGTTCCCTCCATCTGAAAGAATAAGAAAGGTGGCAGTAACTGGTATGTATTATTAAACAGCGACGTGTGTTTCTGCCGTAATGGAACAAAGTAGCAAAGTGTCGTCTCTTTTATGGCGCTATATCTAGGCCTCTGTCACTTAAACACACACACACACACACACACACACACACACATCAAGACCATACTGTGAGAACGATGCTGACTCTTCCTGTCTCTCTCTCTCCCTGACACACACACACACACACACACACACACACACAAGTACACACACACACACACAAGACAAAAAGCCCAGGGCTCCAACAAGTGATGTACTCATCTAAGAAAGGAAGCGTGGGGAATGTCAACTCCACACTTTCCACTACATACACACACACACACACACACACACACACAAATACACACAGAGAGTTTCTGGCAGTTTTCTGCAGAAATCAGCACATTGAACTAATCCATTAGCCCTTGCTGCTGGGAGAGAGAAACAGAGGTGAACACTGCTACCAGACCCAGAACTTTCCTCTCTTCTTCTAATCATCTCTCCAAACATCCCTCCTTCCCTCCACTGTAGGAATGAAAGAGGGAGGGGGGGGAATGAGAACCAAAAGGGCTAAGAGAAATGGAGGCTGAAACAGATGAGGAGAAAAAGGGGCGAGAGGAGTGAGGAGGAGAAATGGAAAAGGGAGAAAGAGAAAAGAGTGGAGGAGTGGGTATAGAGAGAAAAAGGAGAGAGGCAGAAAGAGAGGAGAGGAGGGAGAGGAAAAGGGCTAAACTTTGATAACTCCCTACTTCTAATCGTCTTTCCATCCGTCTATCCTTCCACAGGCACAGGGAGGAGGATGGGGAGAGACGAAGAGGAGGAGAAGAGGGGAGATAGAGATGGGAGGAAAATAGAGAGAGGAGGAGGACAAGGTGAGTGAGGAAAGCGGAGAGACAGGAAATACAGTGCGGGGGGAGTCCCATAGTCCCAAGTCCCATACTATTCAGATTTCATGATTTTGTTTTTATGCCTCAGGATAACAATAATGATCTTTTGCAAATACATGTTGTTTAGTTCAATACTTTATTGCCTCAGTGCAGCTCTTAAGAACAAAAAAACAACAACACACACATAAGTAAATAAAATATATAAAATAAGAACAGCAAAAACAGTTATCACATTTATACATTCAAACATACATATGATAAAGTCCTAAAGTGCTTTGTGCTGCTACATTCATTTTAAAGTGCTTGTTGCCTTGTGCTGCTACCTACCTACTTTTAAAGTGCATGTTGGCTAATTCTTGCTCTACTCCTACAAGTGCTTGTGCGTCAGAGTTCAAGTAACGAACAGCCTCAGGATATGAACTGTTCCTGAGGCGAGATGTCCTGCACCTAAAACTCTGTAGTCTGCTTCCGGAGAGGAGGGGGAGGGGTTTGAAGAGGGAGCTGGCAGGGTGAGAGGGGTCGGTGATCACCTTCTGCGTCTTGCGTCTGATGCGTGTGGCATATAAGGAGGACACAGAGGGAAGGTCACAGCCAATGATCTTAGACGCTGTGCATACAACTCTTTCTAACTGCACAGCGTCTAAGATCATTGGCTGCGACCTTCCCTAAAACGGTGTTTATTGGATTAGTTTGAAGACTAAGTCCTCTCAATACTGGACTCTGATTGGCCGACAACAACAGCTAATTCAAATGAGGTAAACCTGCTGAGTGGAGGCTTTTTTAGTTCAAATGCTGTAAACTGGACTGATTGGAAGGATTTTAGCAGTAGTTTGATGGGGTGAGCCAATCAAGACCAAGTCCAGTTGTGATGTGTTGACTGGAATTATTTCAAAACAGCCTGAATTTTTGAAAATGAAATATTATATATTTTTTTTGTTTAACCTTTATTTAACCAGACAGGTCAAATTGTTGAATGACGGCCTGGCAAGAGGACAAAAGGACCTCTCGAAGGGTCAGGGAAAAGGAATAGAGAAGAAAAAAAAAAGTAGTAAAGCAACCAAAAGAAACAAAAAACAATCCAGATATGATTATCTGACACCAATGTTAAAAAACATGATTATGGAAAACATACATCGCAGAGGAAGAGAAAAACCAACACAGTATGGGAACTAGGAAATAATTAAACAACAACAACCAAACAAAATTACAAGTCATGAAAGCAGAACAGACATATTTGATTGGGCAGTTAAAGGGCTGGGATGCAGTCCTTAAAAAGTGTCCTTAAAAAGTGTCCTTTTTAAGGACTTTTAAGAGTCCTTAAAAGCAGAGAGGGGAAAAAGGGAGAAAAATGCAATGCTCAAACAAAATTTTAACAATGGCAACAACAACAATGTATACAAACAGTGGAAAATTTGAATTCCCTTTAAGCAGTCAAACATGAAGACGAAAACCTGTTTTGCTGATGCGATACACCCTGTCAGTGAGTTCGCTTGCACTCAATAACTCGATACAGGAGTGTGTACATGTGTCTTTGCACACTTCTTTGTGTGTGTGTGTATGTCTGTGAACGCAGTGACTCAGCCTATTGTGGCGTCATGCTGTGTTTATGTCACCAAGGTTAAGGGATAATGCAGATGCAGAACAGCGGTAGCAAGCCACTGTGTGTGTGTGTGTGTGTGTGTGTGTGCAAATAATTAGCCTTAACCTCAAGGTAAGCAACAGTAAGCGTGTCACATTGTGTTGCCGTCACCATGGCGTCAACGTGATGTTCCAGTGGCTCCGCAGAGCACTTTGTTTTGAAAGAGTCAAGTCCAAATTAAGATTTCCTTTACCTCCCGCTTGGACAGCTCAGCCATGTCGAAAACAGGAAAAGTTCTGGTTGAGTGATTATTACACTTTTGTGACCAAGGTCCTCCACTGAGGTTTTGAAAAAAGTAAGTGCCATGGCAATTTCATCGTTATTCTGAGTCAAGTTTCCTTGTATTCTCAGCTCATTACATCTCTGTCTCACGTTCACATCTTTTTGGTCAGAGTTTTGAGCATTTTCCATGTGTGTGTTGGCTGTTTCCCCTAGCTGCTTCAATAATATTTTCAATAAAAAAGTGAGCTTAAAACTTCCATAATTCACTGCCAACTTTGTTTTTTTCAGATTCTTGAAAAATCAACGACTTTTAGAGCAAAACCTTTGTTACTCATAATGCCCCATATACATCTTTTATGGCAATCCTTAACTTTTTTTTTTGTGAATTTCCGCATAAATCCAATAAAGGGCATCCGGAAAGAATTCACACAAATGATTTAGATCATTATCAGTGCTGTTTCCCTCTCCCAGTGAGCATTAAATCTTGATGAGTTACGCAGCAAAACAATTTCCATGATAATTTCACATTATCAAAGAATTTGTGGCAGCCATCTTAATTGCACAGCAACAAATGATGAAGATCAGCTATGGTTAAAAAGTTGCTGAATTAACTACAAGGGAGCGTATTTCCAGTGCATGAGCGTCATTTGTGTACCAGCCAAACGACGGAAAAGGACTTTATATGCATTCCAGTTCTGTGCTCAAGTATTCATATTTAATCAAAGTATCTTGAACAGATCATTTCCACTACATTTTATCACCCTTTTGTCTTTAATCAGTGCCATTTCATTCCCAGTCAGCGTCCAATGAGGATTTTTGGATTAGCATATCCTCATTCACCGAAAAACACCACAATAAAATTAGCCCAAATTCTAATTAAAATGATATCATTTAACGGGAGGCTGTCAGTCTGGCTAAATTAACCCAAATGAAACGTTTATCATTTAAATGAATTACAAATGTATTACTTAGGGTGAATTAAGGGCTTGTTTTGTGTAAGGGGAACATATTACAGGCTGTTCTCGCTCATCCCTTGTCTTTCAGGGATATTGATTACGGTGAAATCGATGGGACAGTTTGTACTCCTGTGAATGTGCTCGGTCAATCAGTTAGATTTAATCTCACTGCTGCCTGCGACTCATTTGTTAGCGAGGAAAAAAAAAAAACTGTTTATTAACACTTCTCACTCCCGCCATCTTTCTCTCTCATCCTCCTTATGTTTTTCATCACTCTTTATCCTCATCGTTTATCCTTCATCTCCCCCCTCAACCCGCTTCCTTGGCTTCATCTCTCCCTCCTCCTCCTCCTCCTCCTCCTCCTCTTTCATATTCTGCCTTCTGTCTTCCTCTCTCCATCCCTCTTCATCATCTTTCTCTCATCTCTCTCTCTCTCCCTCCCTCCCTCCCGCAGGTGCGTGTGTGATTAGAGAAGGTGGATTTGTCAAAGTGCCAACACCGACTTCCAATTATCACCTTCTTCCTCTTCTCCTCTCCCTCCCTCCTTCCCTCCTCTCCTTCTCTTTTCCACTCCCTCTCTCTCTTCCATTCCCTCCCCACTCCCTTGAGCCCCACCTCCTCTTTCCCACCTTTCCCTGCAATTTTCTCTCTCTCTCTCTCTCTATTTCTCTCTCTCCCCCCCTTTCAACCCTCCTCTTCTTGCTCCCTCCTTCCTTCCCTCCCTCCCTTCTTCCCTCCCTCCTTCTGTCTGATTGACTCAGACTTATATCTCTATTAGTCGGGGGAATTAGGCAGGAAGATAGATTGGGCGAAAATCAGCTTTTCATAGACAAGTTAATTCTCTCCCTCTCTTCACTATCACACCATCACTACTTTCTCTCACACGTTCCTTCTGTCTCTGAATGACTCTCCCCTCCCCATTTCCCCCCCTTCCCTCCTTCTCTCTCCTCCTCCACCTTCATTTTATCACACCATTATTATTCTCTCCCTCATATTCACTCTCTCTCTGCCTCTCCTTCCAAATGTTATACCTTTCCTCTCTCCCTCCCTCCCTGCTATCACTCCATCACCATTTTCTCCTCTTTCTTTCTGTCTCTGTGACAGACTAATTTCAGAATTGTTTTAGCGTAGTTAATGAACACCCACAGCTCTTGACTCTTATTCTGAATGACGGAGGGCTTGCGGGGGAAAGCACCTCAAGGAAAAATCCAGCCGAAAACACAGCTCACATCTCATTCCAGTGATCTTGGATAGCTCGCTGGGAAGACTCTCGCAGCATTTGAAACAAGCGGACGTGTGTGTGTGTGTGTGTGTGTGTGTGTGTGTGTGAGAGTGTGTGTGTGTGTGTGTGAGAGGGAGAGAGAGAGAGAGAGAGAGAGATAGAGAGAGAGAGAAAGTGTTATGGCTGGTAAAATTTGTAATGTTTTCTGTGGTTTTACTGTGTCAGTAGGGAATGGGGGAGAGAGACGTGTATGTGTGTGTGTGTGTGTGTGTGTGTGTGTGTGTGTGTACTATAGCGCTCCTGTATAGCTCAGTTTGTAAAATGGCAGTAACACTAGCAGAGTTAGGGGTTTGATTCCCACTGGGGCTACCTATGGTAAAAATGTGCAGTAAGATGATTTGGAAACACCAAATGCAGCACAGCTGACTGCACCTCAGGGGAATGAGAGGTGTGTTTGTGTGTGTGTGTGTGTGTGTGTGTGTGTGTGTGTGTGTGTGTGTGTGTGTGTGTGTTTCTGGTATACCGTCAGTGTGCACAAGACAGCTGTTAGGCAGTACAACCGGGTATGCTGTCCCATTGTAGACTAATTTTAAATTTTCCATGGCAAAGTGATAGGCCCACAATTAAATTTTACCTATTTTGTAAAAATGGCTTGGTCTGTTAATCATGCCTCATCAAGGTCAACAGAATTACACACCTTTCGTTTTCCCAGCTATTAGCTGAAGTTAAGCTGCGGCCACAGATCATCAAAAGTCAGGTGATAATTTTAATGCAGGGGAGTTCATGCCCAAGTATTTTAAACAAGAGACTGTGTCAGAGGGCAAGCGTGCCTTCAGGAAATTGAAGCTAATAAAAACAATTTGCACTCTGCCATGTGCCAGGAGAGACTTAGAAGTTTAGCAATGCTCTCTTTAGAGCACCAGCTTGCTCAGAAACTGCATGTTAAGCACAGCGGCTGATCAATCAATCAATCAATCAATCAATCAATCAATCAGGCAGTCAACATTTGCCTAGGTCTGGCATTTGGCATCTAGACTAAGCACCAACAGCAAGAGAGGAATGTATTCATCATTATTTTATTGTATTATTTGGACATGGCTTTTTATTGTGTGACAAGGAACATGTGTGTGTGGATGTGGTGTGAAGCGGGGTTGGTGTACAAGGTGTATGAGGTGTTATCTCTAGTATTAACATAACGTAGGCTAATAATACAAAATAAATCCTCAAATTTTGAACTAAAATTGGCTGCATGTTAAAGGGATCTGTAAGATGGCTACCGCTGTACATCATGTATCCAGCACTGTCACAGAGAGATAGAGGTGAGGGAATGTGCCAGTCTCATTGTAATTTGTCTAGTTGACATTAACGGACACCAAAGTAGGATTTCCATTAGAACAAAAAGTCAGATTTTTAACTTGCTACGACCAGCAGCAAAATCAGATGTCTGGTTAAACATCTGGGGCCAGCTGCATAAAGCTAGTTTAAGACCAGTCTAAGCCTTATAGACTGGTCTTAGATTCTCAGGTTGGACTAGTCTAATTAAGACTGTCTGTTACTTAAATATTACAATTGACTTATTTTGAGGTAGGAAAGATAGCCACCTTCCCCCTGGCTAATCTTGAGTTAAGAACTTTGTTGTTATGACAACGAGTCGGCCTAACTGTCAGAGTGGGACGTTTAAACACTGAAACTGTTTCATTCAAGATGCCACATCTCTGGTTTTTGGGAAGAGTCTGAAGAAGAGAGCAAGTCTTTAGAGACAGAAACAAGTCTTTAGAGATCTACAACAATCAAGAAGTAGTAGGAACAGGTAAATATAAGTGTCTACAGCAAGTTTGACTTAAAGTCACATTTAAGTCTAAGACCAGGTCTATCTTTATGCAACTGGCCCCTGATTTTCTGTTCCAGTCATAAAGCCAGTCTGATAGGAGTGGCTCAGAGTAAAACACCTTATTATTGATGTAGTACAGATGTACTGTGCATAAAACAGCCTTAGCCTTTGTATCACATCTTGAATGCTAAATGCTGGGCCACATGTAATGTGTCTGCCTCACTCATATGAAGCAGTCAAAATGTTATAAATAAGACAAATACAAGACACAAAGTCATAAGACAGAAAGACATGAAGTGTAAGTAAGACACTAAAATAAAACAGATACTAATAAATGTATAAGTATCATAATAAAAAGTGAGGTGATGAACGCTCAGCCTTAACACAGAGCTACTTGTGAGGAAACTGTGTCACTGAATCTCACTAATACAAGCTGACACATTTCATGTGGAAGATTTAGGTAAATTAATTTAGATAATACACATAACATGTTATGAGATCCAGCTAAGCAGGTAACAACAACATACTGTGAGGAACCTTAATAGCCATATATGTATCAGACCATGTTCAAGTCCAGAAATACATGTGAGGAATGTTTCAGTCTCCCTGATGTGAAGACAAAAAATAAGTGGATAAGATGATAGACCTACCTCACTGCAGGGGAAGATTAATATACAGACCATAAAGTATAATAACTTCAGGATTTTCTACCTCTCTCTAGATTGTGAATACAGTCTACATTATTATACAGTGGCATTGTCCTATTTATTTATAGGCCAAAAGTTATTTTCAACGTCCCATTTACAGATGTAAAATTCATTGCAGAGTCAGGGAAATAGGTTGGAAATACTAATTGAATATGCCTGTATGTATGTATGTGTGAGTATGCCTACATACCATTTATCATAATAATAAGCACATCCAAGGAATGTGTTAAAAATATAGCATGTCCACATTACATGGATTACATAAAAAACATGAAAAAATAGTATTAATATGAGATTCAAAATAGCAACATGTAGTATAAACAACAATCTCTAAAGAGCTGAACTAATTGAATTAAGCTTTCAAATCAACACTGAAGATTTTGTAAAGAGGTGAATCTAATACACAGTAATTGCCACATGATGGGGCAAACCAAGACAGCTAGTATGTGTCACTTTGTCGGTCAGTTGGTCCCAAAAATCACAGAAAACGTAACTGTGCATGTGCCACTGCGGGACACAGCTGTAAAGACTCTATTTGGGCATTGATCCGGCATTTAGACGTGTCACTACGTGTGTCATGTACGCTTCTTGTCAATTTATGCAACACTTTTTTATCCAGGCATGGAGGAAAGGCTTTGCGCCGCACTCAGTCTGAAAAGTTAACAGCATTCAATTTATGTCACAAAGTAAGCATTTGGGAGAAGAATAACAATGGGTTAATCAGTTGTCTGCTGTTTGTTCTGCTGTTTTCTCGCTCCAGTGCCGACTGCTGATTTAAGGTGTTCAAGATGCGCTCATTATTTTCAAAGCCCGCAGCTGCAAGAGAGCCAATCAACAGAGATGAAAACCAAACAACACCATGCCATGCCTGAAAAGAGCTTGCAGAGATAAGACATGATACAATCTGCTCTGCTCATATTAGGTTCTTGGATCCTGCAGCAAAACCTGTAAGTGCAGGCACAACTTCAGAGGAATGTGTGTGTCTTTCTGATAATTGTCAAGTTTACATGTTCAGTTGTAGAACTGATTTTAAAGGATAAAACTGCTTTATTGTTCGGGGTCCACAGTTTCTTAGGAAGTTTCCTGCAAAGAACCATGAAATGATGTTACATAGAAAATGTAAGCAGTCTGGTGGAGTCAATACGATACTGAACATTTCTAAAATCATTTCCTGGAAAGAACTGCAACTATTTATAGGAAAAATAATAGGCAGAGGTCAAATATCAGAAGACAATATTCATATAATTATATAATATAGTTATTTGTTGAATTCTTAATTCATTTTTGTTAATTTCTAATTTACTATGGTTTTTGTGGTTCTGTCTTGGAAACAACAGAAAACATTTAACTCTTTCTCTATTTTCCCTATAATTAGTACATCATTTCATGGTTATGTTCAGGAAACTTCCTAAGAAATTAATGAACTAGCTGCATCTGATCTTGGTAGTTTATATTCTGGTTTTCATGGCAGTCAAGTGCAGAATAACTCCCATGTTAAAACTAAGTGGAATATTGCTTTAAACATAGCTTTTGGCTGGACCGCAACAGCGGGGCCAGCCCTACAAACGCGAATGTCTGTCACTGACTGACTGACTGACTGACTGACTGAGTGACTGACTGACTGAGTGACTGAGTGATCAAGTTACACCATTGGTCGGCCGTGGCACGTGGCACATCATAGCGTCACAGAGCCAGAAATTTAAGTTTTGTTTTCTCCGCTGAGATCAGGAGCCCGTTTCTCCCACACAGTAAGCAGGCTGACCAATATCATGCATGTAAGCTGAAGCTAAAGTAGAATCTATACAATTATATCATATCACCGTTTATGTCGATGCATATGCATGAGCTCAGTCCACCTGAAATCCTCCGTTCTGTCGGGGGAGAGAGACACACAAACAAGCATGGAGGTTTCATCACGCCGAGGGCTTATTGCCGACCTTCCCGAAGTTTCCCGGGGCCACGGTTCCAGTGCCAGTGGCCAGTGCCACTAGCTGGGCGCCGATTTGTTCCCGATGATCCGGCCGAGATTTCGGCGGGGGTCCCGACGACGATACGCCCCCGGTGTCCGGCGAACAGCGTTTTCGGCACCGACGGGTAACAGAGCGCCTGGCGCTTGGATCGGCAGGATCGATGCGGGCTGTGGGCGCGGTGGAGACGACAGCGGTGGAGACGACAGCGGTGGAGACGACAGCGGGGGAGAGAGAGACGGGACGCGCTGGAACGATCAGTATGGATGTATGGACTATTATTCTGTATTAGCAGTCTACAGCCAGGGGTTAAAGTGGGCCGGAACGATCCGGAACGGCGTTCCGGCACCTTCGATTAATAAGTAAATAAATCTGATTGGCAGTTTCATACATAATAATGACAAGCGAGTTCATAGGGCTGCCAACTCTCACGCATTGACCAAGAGACTCACGCAATTTACATTTTTCACACTCTCTCACGCCACAAGTCTATTTTCTCACGCAGTGAAAAACAAATTCATAACTGATAACGTCGCGACGTGAAAAAAGGAAACTGACAGTAGGACAGACGAGACAGAGCAGCACAGCGCAGCAGCGAGTTATTCAGATCATCTGAATAGCGAAATATATATAAATTATTATATTATATTATTATATATATTATATTATTATTATATAATTATTATATTGTAATTTATTCCCATGCATGCTGCTCAGAGTAATCTCAGTCAGCAGCTCTTCTGCATCTCTCCCTCTCCTCTTGCGCCGTGCGCACGCAGGCAGGAGTGAGAGTGAGTTGCTATGGTTACGGGGACGCTCTGTGTCTGTCTGAAACTTTCTCATGATTCCCAATAATAGGTTTTTTAGGTTAGTATGCCTATGCAAGATCATGAATGTAAGCACCTCCATGCTGAAATCTAGTAATATAACGTAATCTTTACATTTTTGGTTAACATTATACAGGGTTGCTGTTTCTTGACTTAATCCAAGAGGTTAGGTGGTGTAGAAATGCAGGAAATTTGTTTTAAATTACTATTTTTTTCTGACCCCCCCCCTCCAAAACAGGGTTCCCCCACCTGCCAAATCCCACTTTAACCCCTGTCAACAGCGGAGTTAGTTACACCATTGGTCGGCCGTGGCACGTGGCACACTCATACACGGTCCAGCCATATACTAGGTTTTGACCTAGTTTGTAGAAGTGAGGATTGGAAAAATGTCCTAACTTTTCCTCATCTACAAGTAGGAGAGCACACACACACACACACACAGCACTTGTAAATAACTGGAGGTCATACAGTATACAGCTTCACGCATGCATGCACACTAGACACCTGAAGGAAACATTGGGTTTGTGACACATCCTCTAGTAAATATACACATGCACACACACATAGAAACAAACAAGCACACACACACACACACACACTCACAAAGAAGTTGTAAAACGTTGGCTTTATTTGACCATCTGGTGAGCTTGACATGTTTACTGGCTCTCATAACCTGACGACATTTTACTAGCGAAGGTGAGGCATTGTGTGTGTGTGTGTGTGTGTGTGTGTGTATATGTACTATAAAGTGTGTATGTTAACAGACCTAAAGACCAAAACATTTTTTTCAGGTGTTGTCTTTCAGTTCTGTTCAAGTGTACAAGCAGGAGTTAAAGTTTGATCAGCCATGCTGTTTACCAATTTGTGTGTGTGTGTGTGTGTGTGTGTGTGTGAGAGTGTCTATGTTGTCACTGCTGTATGTACGCACATATGTCTGCTTTGTATGTTACTTTATTTTCTGTGTGCGGACAAATGTTTGTATGTGAATTTGTATGTGTGAGGAATATTTTTTATGTGTGTTTCTGCTTACTTGTTTTGCATCTATTGTATGTGCTGAATGTATATGTGTGTGTGTATGTGTTCATGTTATGCAACCCTGTGTGTGTGTGTTTGTATGTGTGTGAGTAATCAGCAAGGAAGAAGCAATCAGTTTAGGTTGTCTTTGTCTCCAATCAGCCAGAGACCCCCCCATGGACACTGTCAATCATTGAGGTGAGAATGTGTGTGTATGTGTGTGTGCGCACGTATGTTTGCTTCCAATCAGCCAGAGACCCCCCATGAAGACTGTCAATGAAGCATCAATCAGTATACACACACACACAGAGCGATGCCCCCACCACTACATACGCACACACACACACACACACACACACACCTCACCTCACATGTAACACCACTGGCGGCAAAAACAGACAGAAGTTTAACCTCCAAGAATTCAGCATTTTTATCATTAAAGCCTTAAAGAACAACTGAAACTTGATGTTTCATGTCTGACCTCAATTTTATAACACTGAAATGAAAAAAAAAAACCCAAAAAAAAACCGCTGGATCTGTTGTCAAAATTGAATATTACAAGTTAAAATTGGACTCCATCATAACTCAGTGGGCAACTGTAACACACTAAGGTTCTGATCACCATGTTCTGCTGTCAACACTTTTACTGTTGCAGTGGATGTTCTGAATATTTTGCGTTTACGTTGTTGAGAAGCAGCCCTAACTCTGTCACTACACCTGTATTCCTGTTAGTATACACTCTGTGGCCTGGTTTTTATTTTAACCTTTATTTATCCATGGAAAGCTGCTCTTTTCCAGCGATGCCCCGCTTCACATTCACACAGTTCCACACATTCTCACCTGGTAGCTTCCCAGTAAAACCACAGTCTTCTACTGGTGTCCACTGAGCAGCTCCACTGGAGCAGTTGGGCGTTCAGTGTCTTGCACAACAGAACCTCGACAGTAACTGCTGAGGGAGGAGTGAGCGATAAAAGGGTAAGAAGATGGAAAATGGACCACTCCTATAGTCATGTGGCTGTGGTTCACCATGTGAAACAGGTAAACGGCATCAAGAGATGCAGTCACAGTTCAGCCAGCGTCAGAATGGGAAAAATGAGCCTTGTGGGATCACTGATTCCAGATGTGCCAGTTCCTGGTTCTTAATAACAGCCTCCCTGCTGGGTCTTGTGTTTATTGAGAACAGTGCGGCAAATAAAAACGACCTAGACAGCGGCAGGCCTGTAGGCAAAAAAAAACAGCTAATTGATGAGAGAGGAGAAAGGCGAGAATCATGCAATTAAACCAGCGGACCACAAACAGGCAAATAACACGCAGTACAACAGCGGTTTCAAATGAGTTTTGATTTCTGTTGGACTCTTGTAATTGGCTGGAATTTGCTTGGTTGGAGTTCTGTGTGTGTGAGAGTGTGTGTGTATGTGTTATGGCATCACTCTGTGTTTGATGTACAGACAAATACACACATACACACACACCAAAGTATGCACATGTACACAACCTCAAGCACAAAGACGAATGTAGACAGATAAATGTAGAAAAACACACACACGCACACACACACACACTCTCACACACTAATTGGTCAACAGCATAGCTGTGTATTGATCAAACTTTAACTGCCTTCATTTGTTAAGTTGATTTCTAGTCCTGACCACAGGCCCTGTGTTTGTGTGTATGTGTCAGTTGATGCGTGTGCGTGCAGATGTGTGGATACCTGAGTGCATCTGTCTGTTTGTCCATCTGTGTGTGTGTTTGTTATGAGAGTTTTGTGTGTGTGTTTGTGTGCGTGTGTGTGTGTGCTTGTTCTCCTACTAGCAGTAAATCCATAGAGAACTCCCGCTATTTGACAGAAGTACAAATAACTGCTGCATTTTAGTAATTGTGTGTGCTTTTGCATGTGTGTATGTTTGTGCGTATGCCTGTGTTCGGTGGCTTTCATGTACATTTATGTGTGTGCTGTGTGTGTTTTTTCTCTCTGACAAGCACAACAGATCTATAGACCCCCCCCCCCACCACCACCCCCCACCACCACCTCCCTCCCACGACAGCGTACAAATGGCTGCTACATTTTAGTAATTGCTTCTTTATTGACAAATGGTTGTGAAGTGTAGTGAGGGCATTAACTGTCAGTATTGCCTTTATTCCTTATTGAACTCTGTCCTTTTGTTGTTTCTGTTGCTCTGTCACTCGCAGAGCTAAGAGAAACAGAGTTAATGCATCTCAGTCAACAGTGTTTGTGGGTGTGTGTGTGTTTCTGTGCTCATATGTTTCTTTGTACATCTGTCAGTGTGTGTGTGTGTGTGTGTGTATGTGCATGTCTGTCTGCTGTGTGTTTGTTCTCTGTTTGTGTGTCTCTGAGCAATATCCACAGGGGAGTAACTAGTAAACATGTGGCTCTGAATTAAAAAGAAAATCAGAAATACTCACACTCAAAGAGTGATGGATTTCATTTGCCGGAAGCCCTGCTGCCACAGTCAATAGGACTTTGTGGCATATATTAAAGGGAAACTGACATTTTCAATTTCACTTCACCATTTGTAAGATAGCAGGGGAAAAGTTTCTTCGCTGGCACCTCTGTGGACCACTGTGTTAGAACTGTTAACCCTCATAGAAATCATTTGTTTGCAGATATTCACAATTAACTAGTTAAGATTAAGCGTGGTCTTATCCTTGGTTACTAACCTTGGTTAGTAACCTAACCTTGGTTAGTAACCTGACACGCCAGATGGTTTGTTACACAGAACCATCTGGGAAGTCGTCCTTGGAAACTGTTTGGAAAAGGGCAGGCACTTTCAAAAAATTGTTGGCAGGTGATTGGATGAACCATCTGTCTATCACCGTCTATCACGGGCTAACTTCAACCAATCAGATCAACGAACCATATAAACAAACTCTTGCTGAAGCCGGTCGGGAGAAGAGCGAAAACATCTTTTCCATCCAGAAAATTCTTCAGTGCCGTTCTTTGCTCTTCTTTCAATGAAGAAATACTCTCCAGTTCAGAAATAACTGATGTTATAGCAGCATCTATGCTAGCCTCTTTAGGAGCCACCATTGTTGTGAATGAACCCACTGAGCAATTTTACGTTGATTAGACGTTTAAAACACGTCTAAATGGCCATAGCTGTCTAGGCTAAATTAAGTTTAAATGGGGTTGAAAAGTGAAAGTTTATTAGATGTCTATACATAGACAATATTATCCTGGACTATATGAGAGTTACGCATAGACGCAATGTTGAAATTACTTCTTGTGCTCAGATAATTATCTTGTAGGCTAGTCTACAGGACTTCTCTGGTGCATATTTTTGGTATTTACAGATGTTTATTCATTGTAATAATGTATTTACAGCTTGGTCTAAAATAGGTCTATACATAGCCGTAATGATCCTGGGCTATATGAGAGCTAAAGCATAGACGCGACGTTGAAATCACGTCTTTTGCTCAGTGGGAACAGTCGCTTCTCGCTGTCGTCACACCTAAGCCCCGCCCCCAGCTGCCCTCATAGGACGCTGATTGGTCCGCACCGCTGTGGTTCGGCCACAAACGCATAACTTGAAGCCTGGCAAGAAGGTAAACTGGTTAGAGCAGGATACTAACACTCCAGAGTTTGGGTTCTGATTAGGGTTAGACCAGTACATTGGTAAATATATATATATCCAACCAATTGGCTATATTAAATATCGGTCAGCCGTGTCATCCACTACCAATATGATGAAGATTCGTCCCTGAAAACAGTCTGTAAAACCTGTAACAGAATTGAATTTTTTTGCACATTTTATTTATTCATGTAATAGTTCAATTATGTATATGTTGTAAATTAATTTTTCATTTAGAGGCTAAGACTTTCCCCTTCCATTGAATAGGTGCATTGGAGAGTTTTATGGTCTATGCTATTGTGAGGCTTTTCCACCCAGCCAAAACTAATATTTTGTTAGTTATTTTGTAAGTTAAAGATATTGAATATCAGCACAAAATATCAGCTATTGGTATCTTCAGTCTAAAAATGTTGGTATTGGCCTTCAAAAACCTATAGTTTGGTTTCCACTGTAGCTACCTACACTCAGAATAATGCTACTGCATAAACACACACACCAAGTATGTGTGTATACTATTGTAAGTTTCAATAAAAACCTTTTGCCTGGTGAAAAAGAAAAAAAATGATGAAAAACACACTAAAATGTCACACCTCACATTTATTGTGTCTCTTTGAAATGGAGCAAAGATGCTTTGAGCACTTTGGGGCTTTTTCAGAGACCAGCGCCTATTTTGTTTGCATGTTGGGCCTCCATTCATCACCACCGGCTCTTCGCCTTCTATCTTGCACACCAAAATGTCATCTTGCTAAGAGATACCATCAACTGCATCAGCATTTTATTCCCAGATGCCTTTTCATCCTCAACCCCCTGCTGACGCTCCACTGAAATTCTGTTCTTCAGAAAGCTTGCTGCATATTTCAATGTGACCCCCCACCTCCCTCCCTCCCTCCCTCCCAAATCACATCCCCCTCTCTCGTGTTTTTGTTGATTTGCTCTCGTGCTCCAAGCTTAAAGTAAAAAAAGAACAAAAAAATGTGCTTTTCTTCTGGCCTCGAAATCCATGATTAAATACGATGACTTGAGCATCACAGTAACATTTTGTTACTTCTGTCATGGCGCTGTGACTTTGACCCTTGCATTCCTTACAGTTGCTTGCTTGTTATGTTGGTGATCTAAAGCACATTTTATACTTTAATGAAAACAGCGTCTCTGCACTAGCCTGATATTCAGACTGAATGGCCATTTCGTGACCACTAGACATTATTCAGTCTGACATTGCCACCATGTTAGCTGTTTTCTGTGTGGAGGGGTTGATTTCCCCTGAACCAATCACTAGTTACTGATGTATTCAGCTGCTCTGACGTTATTTTCAGTTACACTGATGCTGGGCGTATTTACTAACTTTACCAAGAATGTGGGTCGTTTTTTGACAATGTTGTTTTAGGAATGATTTCAGCAAATATTAGTATGCCAAAACGGCAATGAAAAACCGTTGCAGGAACAGTTCAAACTTTAGTCCCGCCCACAAAGGCGCTGATTTTTCCCATCAAGAAATCGCCGTTGAATAGAGTAATACCAGACTCTCTCAATCGCTCGACCAAATCTGAAGAGTGGGCGGGTCGCGATTCAGGAGTCTGAAACCAGGCTATCTCTGCACGCTATTTGATATGTATTTGGGGTAAAAAAGGGTCTCCGTGTATGTTTTGGGTACCTGCCCAAAAATGGTATGGTAAATCCTGGTAAATCCTATCCTATCCTATGGTAAATCCTATGGTTGCACTCAGTTGCAACCATAGGATGTTGTGTCTCAGTACGTGTTAGTTCAGTATCTAAAATGTCAAAATGTATGTAAATGACTTCAGACTTTAAAGAAGTTGCAGGCAGAGGAACAGTCATTCTCAAATCATTTTACTTGATGGCTTTGTTTCTCTTCATTATCTGACACTTTACAGCAAAGAAAAACATACATCAACTTAAATGATGATTAAATTAAATCTAATTTATATTAAACAATTAAATTCCCTCCCGCCCACCATTACATGCTGACAGTTCACTGAGAAATTAGAATAATATGGATGAAGAGCTCAGAGATAAAAAAAATAAGAAAAAAAATAATGTGAACACATCCAGGTCCCTTGGAAACACATGCTGGGAAATGCAAGCTGCTTTCAGTGTTGAGGACCATGTTGGAAATAAATTGCGTGTCATTCTCTGGAGAGTGAATTGCATTTGACAGTGTTTAATGTCTGTAGATAAACCCTAAACCTAATCTCATAGTGTGGCAAGGGCGATTTTAAGGGGAAAACTGTTTCCCACGATCACCCGTTATAATCGTTAAATCTCAACAAAATGACCATATGGTAAAAGTATTTCCTGTCGTCTCGTCACATGGTCATACGGTCACCCATGTCTAGCGCTGATGATATGGTGTATGTTAAGTATATTGTGAGACAGACATCCATCTTGATATTGTGAAGTATAATAGCTGTGGAGGCAAGAAGGCTAGAAAAGCATGATAGTGATCAGGTCAATGGTGTGAATTGTGGAGGAAGTGAAGGAGACCCGCTATCTCTGCCGTACAACTGTCCAAGTGCCCTTCAGCTAGTAACTGTGTGTGTGTGTGTGTGTGTGTGTGTGTGTGTGTGTCCTCCTGGCTGATGCTGTATACAGTATAAGAATGCTGTCAACTTGTCTGGCTAAAAAAGGTCAAAAACCGGGCTGAAAAAAAAAAAAAAAAAAACTTTGACAGAGCATCAATAGAAGCACCAGGCTACTGTAATTGATTAAATGTATTCAGAGTCAGCTTGCATGATTAAACAAGCAATCAAAATTTTCTTTGACATCTATGCAAGTAAATATATTAATTTACAACATTGCAAACATTCCTCAGGCACATCTCTATTGAAAATTAAAAGCTATCGATCTTTTTGTAATTACGACCCGTAGCTTTTTCAATAGCTTGCCTGATGATGATGAACTGTTTTTGTATAAGCCTAGTGCATTATAAGTAGTACTAGTGGTACTAGCAGTAGCATAAAGCTTGTTTAGAATAAAACTAGTCTAATTAAGCCTAACTGTTGCTTAAACTGACTTAAATTGAGGTGGAAAGTTAGCCACCTTCCCTCTGGCTAAGCTTGAGTTAAGAACTTTGTTGCTATGGTGACAAGTAGTAGGACTAACTGTCAGAGTGGGACAATTAAATACTGAAGTTATTTCATACAAGATGGCAAATCTTTGAGTTGATTTAAGTCGAAGACTACAGCACCAGTGAAACCTGATAGAATGTACTATGTTTTTCATTATCTTCAAGACATTTTGATCTAAAGGCTTATGCTTAAAAGCTAGAAGACAAATATAAATAGTGAAGTTGATGTCTATGTATGAATTTATTTCCATAGCCTTTGCCTTTCCATCAAGGCAAGGGGCGGTTACTTTAAAGAATCTAAAATATAAGATAGTTTTGATTTGTTTAACACTTTTATGGTCATTGCATAATTCCATTTGTGTTATTTCATAGTTCTGATGTCTTTACTATTATTCTAAAATGTGAAAAAAAATAAAAATAAATAAAGAATAATGCTTGTGTCCAAACATTTGACTGGTAGAGTAGGTCTATCTTTATGCAGTGGTAGCATACACAGATAGTCTTTAATGAACATGCAGTAATGAAAGAACAGAGTGCAAGCATTTGCCTCTCACTGAGATGTTGTTTAACACTGAAAAATGTTGTAACTTTGTCCCATCACAGAGCGCTGACAGGCTTGGGTTTGTTTCTATTGGAAAAGCCATTGTGCCTGTCATGTTGTCGTAATGCTTTGGCAGGCCAGGAACGTAGGTGAGGCGTTCTGTGTCTGGCGTGAGTTGCTTTCACAGCACTCGGTATGAGTCAGCTCTATCAGAAAAGCTATTGTCTCTGTCTGGCTGAATGTCTAAGACACCTTAAACCTGGCTGAACTGCAATCGGCATCGAATTGTCTTCTTTTCACAAACCTGCCTGGCTCAGAACTGTTTTGCATGAGATTATAGGTGTAGTGTATTTTTAAAAAAGCCAGTTACAATTCGATTGTCATCTTTGGAGCAGGTCGGTACCCACAGACATGGAGGTTAGGTTTGCCCAGGGGCACTTCGGCAGTATCGGGCACTGAAGATACAGTGTCTCTACCCAGCAACCCTTTGACTATTAGTCTGGCTTCATAACCACCTTGCCGTCTGTTATCAGTGGCCTGCCGAAACCCAGGATCCCCAATTTTGTCAGTGTTATATGTAAATGACAGCTGACATTGTCTCCCAGGAAAGAGTGTCTTGCCCCTGGGACCCAACTAAACCCTTCTAAATTATACATTGTCAAAAACATATGGGTGGCAGTTATTGTAGAGAGATATTCTTCTGTAGCCTATTTTCTGTGTAGTGCAAGTGTGTAGTCACATTTCATTAACAGAATTTGTATTTTTACTTTATATGATTGCCTTGCTTATGGCAGTATGCTTGCTGTCATAAGAAAAGGCAAGGAATCCACACACTACTTTAAATCAAGAAGACTAAGGAGGCTGAAAAAGTATTTTCAAGGCATTTTATTAAGCCATGCTCTGCTCACAAAAATGTGCAAAAAAGGGCAAAAGTGCAAATACTAGCAGACAAACTTTGGCATGGCTTGATAAATGCCTTCAAAAGACTTTTTTGGCCTCCTTCTTAGTCTTTTTGATTTTTTACATAGTGTGCAGATTCCTTGCCTTTTCTTATGAAGTCTCTAATTGCAACCTACGCACCTTCTGCCAATCACACTAAAGGACTAACCACAGGCACAACAGTCCCTCAATAGTTTTGGATTCACAGTTTGCTTGCTTTGGCCATACCTCTTGTTAATGTCACTTTGTAACTGTGTTTAGATGATGTGATATGATATGAGCTCACCTTGGTTGAACTGTCTACAGCATTTTAGTGCATAATGTTCTTTCCATAAAAGCCCAAACAGTTGTGGTTATATAACAACAAGGTTCTGAAAAGAAAAGTAGTAAATTAAATGACAGCTGTCAGAAGCCGGGGCCTTGGAAAGTAGAAGTAAGGACAATGAAGTTGAGAGTGACGTCCTTTCAAAGAGCAGAGCTAGCCTTGAGCCAGGAGACAGCATGTGACAGGCCGGACTGAGTGATAAATTGAACTTCATTATATTTGGTACTCGGAAGCATCTTGTGGTCTATACTTTTAAATCTCCAAGTTTCTATATGTGTTCCAGCCTTGAAGCAGGTGAGCCTGCCTCAGCCTTTCTCTCACTCCATTTGGAACAATGGGAGCAGTTTGACACCATAAAATAGGGGGAGACTTGTTGCCCTCCAGCATATGTGACAGTTTCTCATTTTCCCAGGAAGGTCACATATTTCAGCACTTTTTGAGCTGTCTTGACTCAGTTGGGAAACAAAACAAAAAACATTTTTTTGTCCTGTATTTTATTTTGGAGGCAATTTCTATGTATTTCCTGATTACAAGCTGCTCTGCATAGTGCCTGTGAATCAATTTCTGCAGGCTTACGTGTTTGTCTTACTCAGCAGCACCAATCACATATTTTTGTCCTAAAGTAACATCATCCAATGTTTTTTTTTCTCTTTGTTGGTGGAAACAGTACTAACACAATTAAATTCACAGTTACTGACAGTGTTATCACTTTTCTTTTAAATCCCTCATCTTCACACTAGTGATGAAGGAGCTGTGAATGATTCATTCTTGGTGACCGAATCTTCATAAGGAACTGGGAGTCATGGCTCACTCTGCCAAACGAGTCGTTGGCTCACGGCTCTGCAGCGCCACACGCAGCCATTCAAAGAAGTGAGTCTCTCGCCTCGCGGGCCTTTCGGGAGGCAAAGCAGCAGAGGCAAACAGGCACGATGAGCTATTGAGTGAGTGAGGGAGTGAGTGAGTGACTCAGCAACTTGTGAACAATGAAGGATGAGTTTTTAAGCAGTGCAGCTCAATTGTGATTCGTGAACAAGTTTGGAGAATGAGGTTTACACTACACTCAAATAAGTAGTCAGAGAAATTATATCTATATCTTGTATCTAAGTAATTGACTAATTCACTTTGCATTCCTCCACCTAAGTAAATAATTTTGATTATTTCACAAATTCCCCATATGAAAAAGGACTACAAAAATCTCACGACAGTTTTTCAATTCACATGCATTTTCATCACTCTTGTTTTCAATTAACAAACATTTTCATCACATCGATTTTTATCATTTAAGTTTTGTTACTTAAACAACATGATCTCACAAAAATACATGAAATGAACACGAACTCTAAAACGGCGATTTACGTGTTGTGGACATGGAAAATAACGTGTCTCCACCACAACCTGAATTACGTTCCTCCACCACGGATTTAAATACTTTCCTCCGCCACAAATTTAATTACATCCCAAAGGTTGGTTAACGGTTAAATTTAGGCAAGTAAAACAACTTGGTTAAGGTTAGGGAAATGGTTTGTTCATGGTTAAATAAGAAAAGTGTTTGTTAAAAATTCAAATGTGACTTATGGTTGCATGTCCACAAACATGTGAACACCCTTATTGGCCACCGTGCTACTTCAATGTCACAGTACGTCCTGGTTATAGTCATGTCTCCTTCACGTAACTGTATCGTGCTGGGAAAACGTAAATTTAACACTTTCCACCATGTTCCACCAACACGTACTGTGCTGTTAACATGTCGTGTTCATTTCATGTTTTTCTGTGAGATCAGTCTGTACTTCCACCACTCATACCAGAGTGGGGGGGTCATTTCAATAAATCCTGTGGTGAAGTAACAGTCCCTGCATCTAATATCACTTACCATCAAAACTTAATTGATATAGCCTAATCTCTGCAAGTACCCCATGACTGATAGTGACTGACAATATAGCCTAGTATTTGGTCAGGGTGAAGGATTTTTGGTTGGTCTCTACTCTCCATTTTAATCCTAAAAGGGTTAGGGTTAGTTGTGGGCTACAATCATGAACAAGGAGAGAGGATTCTTTTAGATAGACCTTGAGTCAGGCTCACATTTCATCCACTATTATGCAATATAATCTCATGTAATAGCCCATGACTTTTTTATCAAATTCCCCACAGAGATCAAATCCTTTCTTGCTAAGTTTTGAGCGCAACCAGAGGGCAATATGATCATTTTCTAATTTTATATATTCAAGCTTCATTCATTCATTCTTAGTTCATTATGTTTCCCCCAGAGCTTCAGGCACATGCAAACATTATTCTGTGAGATTTGTTTAGGACAGTGCTAAATGGAGAAGTTGGCTGAACTTAATACAAGTCAACAAGAAGTCCAAGTATCAACACTTGTTTATTACCTCCGCCAAGGAGGTTATGTTTTCGGTGCCGTTTGTTTGTTTGTTTGTGTGTTTGTTTGTCTTTTAGCAAGATTACGGAAAAACTACTTGCCCGATTTTCATGAAACTTCATGGAAGAGTGTAGCATGGGCCAAGGAAGAACCCATTTGTTAAGGCTAGGCTAGTGAACCCAAGTGCAGAACACAGATACAGGAGGCGGTAAAGTAAAAATCAAAGATAATTTATTTTAGGGATCAGCGCTGAGTCAGGCCGGTCAAGGGCGGAGGCGAGCCAGGCAGAGCGGGCTCCGGAGAGCGGGGAGAGGGCTGGAGACGGGCGCTGGAGTCAGGCTGGCAGGCGGCACTGCAGGGACACAGAGAGACGGGTAAGGCAAAGGACTGAAAACTGATAGCAAAACGCTGTAACTAGAAGTGGCTCAAAGCGTAGAACACCGACTGGGCAGCAGAGTTTACGGACTGGCGATGAGTGGATGGCAAACCAGGGAAGATATACTGTGGGCTGGTGAGCAGACTGGAGATGAGCTGATTACGCCTGGATTCCACCGGGGGCAGTATTGTTCCATCCTCCACACGGCTTCATACCACACCGGGAGCGTTTCAGAAGCGGAGCGTTTTGTCTGGCCGTTTTGTTTGACTTGCTGATTTGGTCATTTTTCCTTGATTTTTGTGCTTCTACCAGTAGGCTGCGTAGTTTAATGGTTTCTTTTTTTGTCTGTTTTAATCGTGTTTATTGTTGTTATTTCCTACTTTGTTGTGCTGTAGCCTACAGACAAAGTTAATACAGTTAAGTCCAGTTATGAACGACATGGATCAAAGATTTGTGGCTGTGTTTTAGTTGTTAAAAATACATTCATCCTCATAATTATTTTGTATCTATATTTCACATAAAGTGCCTGTTAGCAGGAGGAGAACACTTGCGTTTCTTCCCCTTTTCTCGTCGGTTATAACGTTGATGATGTGATATACGATCGGGAGTCTGCACAGGGTGTTTTATTTAGAAAATTGACCGGATGCTCTACCGTTCCTGCGTCCGACTTCCTGCCCAGCTCGATCTGCTCTGTGCAGCTTGACATGGCTCGACTCCGGTGGAATCCAGGCGTTACAGGCAGGTGTGCAGGAAGAGCTTGAGCTGAGAGCCAGGAGAACGAGGGGAGACCACGCCCACACACAACACGACAGAAAGAGAGAGACAGACAAAAGAGCCCTGGGCACAGTTGCCAGGTCCGCTTATTATAAGCGGCTTTGGGCTTGTTTTTCTGTAAAGTCGCTTACAAATATTGGTAGTCGCGGGTTGCGTGTAGTTGCTTATTTGGGCTTTCTCCCTTGTTGTCAAGCAGATGTTTTCAATAGTTTGTCCTGTTGCAGGATCCGTCCACAACCCCGGTCCCTCCACCCCTCCCCTTCCCCCATACACACAGGTGACAGTGAGGCATTATTTCTTTCCCCAACCCGCATTCTGCGAAGACTCGCTCTACTCTGCCTCTGATTGGCTCTGACCCTGATGGCAACGAGTACTAGCCAATCAGAGGCAGAGTAGAGCGGGTCTTCGCGGAATGCGGGTGGGGAAAAAAATGAGTGAGACGGACGTTTCAATTTCAATCAATTTCAAGGCAAAATGTTTTGGGCCATGCTACATTTTCCACTCATGTTTCACCAGCTGTTCAAATGGTTTTAAGAACATGTTTTCACATCATTTTAGTTTATTTAAGACTTTTCTAATTCACTTCAATTGTTTGTCAGACATCGGTCATCAGCTAACCATTCATATTTGTCCATTTATTGTAAAGAACATTTCTCAGTGGGAACGATGGGTATATAAGAGATATAGATCCCTCCATTATAATGAAAGGAGGAGCCACATTATTGCTGCAGACTAAGATTATTTGTAATTTCTCCTGTTTCTGGGTTGTAATTATTTGAAAATGGGATCTTCTGCAGTCCCTGTCGCATTGTTGCTGACACTTATGTGAATGTCCTGGCTTAAGTCACTCTATACTGTCTTTTTGTATTGCTGAGAGATATATTTTAACTGAAAGAAGGAACATTTGGTTCTAGTTTGGTTCTGTTTTTTGACATGTTGGTTTGAAGTCCTGGAACTAAAAAAAAAAAAAAAAGATTAGCACATGTTAAAAGCAATAATAAACAAAGAGTTTGTGGATTCAGAATTAGTTTTTTTTTTTTTTTTTTTTTTTTTTTTTTGGGGGGGGGGGGGGGGGGGGGGTCGCTTCTTTTGGGCTTGTTTCCATAGACCTGGTTGCTTGTTTCTCTCGTGAGATCTGGCAACACTGGCCCTGGGAACACAGGGAAAAGGAAAACACAACGGCTAGGCAGGGAT
The DNA here is from genome assembly GCF_046629955.1 of Centroberyx affinis. Lineage (NCBI taxonomy): Eukaryota > Metazoa > Chordata > Actinopteri > Beryciformes > Berycidae > Centroberyx > Centroberyx affinis. Next base: position 70,208 of record NW_027283683.1, on the reverse strand, counting down.
CATGAAACCATTAAATTTTGGAGCGGATCCGGATCCGATTCACGAACAAGCAATAATAGCACGAACCTTGGCGGAGGTCTGCGGTCTCCGAGTGCCGTTCTAGTTTTCTAGTCAGACCAGCTCCCTCCCTCTTCTGATCCGTCCCTCTGTCCCTCCAGAATCGTCTCACGTCTTTCTCTCCTGTGTTGTAGCAGACCCTCTTCCACCAGCTCACGCGGCACCATCGGCATATTACCCTTAAGCTGGTTCAACTTCTTCACTGTGACGTCCTGACGGTTTAGGATGGTGAGGTAATGATCGGCAAAGGCCAAGCTACTGCATGGTTTGCTTTTCACCATTTTGCCTCTGTACAGAGCAGACTTCTTAAAGTGCTCCACCAGCTTTTCAAAATTGTCATTTCCCCTGCAGGTTTGCATGGGCTGTCTGGTTCCTTCCTTCTGCCTCTGGGTGATGGCTCGTAACTTCAGGGCCAGTGATTTCTCCTGCTCCATGTTCAAAGCGTTCTCACATTGTTCCTCTTCACGAACGGCCTCTTGGCAGACCACAGCCACAAACATACTGTACAACCCGAAGTGGCCAATAATGATAACGGCTATGGTGGAAATTCGGCTCCAGCCCAGTCCCAGGTCGTCCAAGGGTCCCTGCGTCTCTGTCCAGCCGTCCACGGTCACCAAGCCGAAAACCGTCAGGAGGGCAGAGCTTAGGGTTCCCCATCGCTTAGGATCTCCGATGTCGGGGTCTCCAAAACAGTAACATGCAGTCAGGGCGATGATGAACATGAACACAAACATTTGGCTCGTGAAAGAGCTCACTTTCTTAATGCTGTTGAACAGAGTTTCCAAACATAACTGGATGCCTGGGAAGAAGGAGACGATTTTCATCAAACGTACGCAGCGACATGTCCGAATAAATCCAAGGGACCCGTCAGCGCGGAACACTCCTGTGCTGGAAACCATGGACAGGAAAGACCCAAGCAGGACGACAGCATCGAAGACATTGGACCCGTTCTTCCAGTACTTTACGGGTTCGACATACACCTTCATGAGGAGCTCCATGCAGTATACTGTGATGAAAATGTCCTCTACACTCACGAAGAAGCTATAAAATTTCAGTTTCAGATGATAATATGTTTCCAAAACGATACACACAGTATCCAGGATGATGGTCAGCATAATCAGGCCAGTGAACAGCGAAGACTCAGTTATACTGGCGATGTAGTTGTTGAAGTGGAGTGCAGTCTTTGCTGTTTCGCTCCCACCAGTGTCCCGGTCAGAAGATTGTGCCATCTGGCCTCCTCCCTGCTCAGTCACAAATGCAGCTTTTCGTCTTCTCGTCCCTGTGGCTGCTCTTTTGTTTTCTTCCATTTTGTCTTTGTCTTTCGAATCCCTGGTAAAGAATCTGGCTAGAGCTTCAATACTGATAAATGATTACAAGAACACAAAAGATATGTTGCTGGTGTGCATATTCCTGAAAAAACTCAAATCTAAACATGTATCTTATTATTGTTCCATAGAGAATTCCTATTCTGGAATGGCAGCCATCTTACCTGAGTCCACTTCTCAGCTGCCTGTAATTGGAACCAATGGTGAAAGTGGCAATTGTGTAACCATTATAATGCTAATATCTTTTTAATGAAAACATCACTAGAATTTTGTATTTAGTACATTGTGTGCAAGACTGTCTAAAATGGTACCAAACATGAGGCATTTTTTTCTAGCTTTTAGATAAACAAAAACGCTAATCTATGTGAGATAATCATGTTTTCAATCATAAAGATTATCTTCTGAAAGTATTTCGATGGTGCATTTACTTTGCTGAAACTATGAATCCTTTTTTCAAGAAGACTTAATAATTCTCAGATTTATTATTTGCTTTCCTACCCATGTCTATTTACAGAGGCCAACCCAAGTCATGTTAGAGAAAACTCAAGTCTAGTCATTTTGGCTACATCCTAACCTGTCCTACCGTCCTAATCCTACTGTGTGTATCCTAATCATCTCTGTGCCATTATCAGTTATCATAATCTATTTTGATTGCATAGTTTTTCAAATAAATACTTTATTTTTTATTTGTTTGTTTTTGATTTGCTTATTGTGTTTCACTCCTTTTGAGTAGGCTACGATCAGACGAACGAAAGAGTCAGTTGAGCGAATCTTTTCACTGAGTCACTCGTGAAGATCCGACTCATAAAAGACCCGAACCTTTCAACACTACTTCACAACACTACTTCACACCCCTACATATACTGTATCAACCAAAACAAAAGAAAAAGAAATACAAAAAAAAATAGAAAATCAGTAAATAAGGAAGGGGAGAACAATTATTTAGTCTAAGCCAGTGTCCTCCAATGATTTGATTGGTGTTGCAAATGTTGCTAGGATTACTACAAGTCCTGTACTATACCAGGGAGAAAGTATTTGCTTATTGTGATGGCTAAAAATGCCAGCTCGCTAACTTGAAGTTAGCTGTCATTGTGTCACAAAAGCACAAAATGCAGCTGCAACAAGGACGCACAAAACAACCTTGAGGTTTTAGAAAGAGCTTTGTCCTTCTCTTCTGATCTGAGCACACAAACATTGTTATTTGAGAGGCTTGTCACTGTAGGAAGGAGCCGAAAAAGCTTCTGCCGCCTTTTCACTCTCTCTTCCTTGAATCTCTTCTAACAGCAAATAAAAACCCAATACCGGTAGTAGCCTGAGTCATTGGTCAGCACCACTGGCCATGCATCGTATTGCAGTGTAACATTGGTCAGTCGACACATAATACATATTAAACACATTAAAATAGACATTTGCCTACTGAACAACATAGTGGGACATAAGGAGAGGGGGAGAAAATAAAAGGAGGAGAAATGCTTGAGAATGAAGAGTGAAAGAAAGGGTGAAAGAGAAGGGAGAGGGGGAGGTGAGGTGTTTGTGGATGCTATCTGTCTCCCGTGTTATTTATCACCAAGACAGGTACAGATATGGAGTCTTAGCTTCCTAGCCTCATTACACATTCACTCTCCTTCTCAAACACACACACACACACAGACACACACATTCTCCGCCTCTCTCACACATTCACACAAACTTTGTCTCCCTCCTTCTCTGACTTGCTCTTTTTTGCTCTCTCTCTCTCTCTCTCTCTCTCTCTCACAAACACACACAAACAAACATACATTTCAATTACAGCCAGGCACGGCATGATGAATGTGGTTACCTTTTAATTTCAATTATAGCGAGTGTTTAGCTAGCTAGCAAGCTGTTGTGCGCTCGGGCAACATCCGGCGAGCGATGGCTCAATTACAACAAACACACATATAGTGCTAGAATGGGTGTATGTCAACGGAAAGACACAGGCACACAAAGGCTACACAGGCTGCACACAAGCATGCTCACACACACACATGCACACACAGAATTAGATTAGCTAATTTAGTTCTTGTCTGGACACATTTTTCACCTCCGTCTAGCTGACGGCTGTTGCAAAACCTATTTAGATTTTCCACTGGGCATCTCAGCAACTACTGACGATGTGCGGAAAATAACAATTATCGCCCCAAATAGAGGTGTTGTTTATTCATTTCATAAGTAAAAGACGTCATAGGTGAGCGATGAGTAGTGGGGAACATAATTATCTTACGGGAGGCGGCTGAATTTCTCGTAGGCCCCATTTATGCCAACACGAGTTAAAAGATGCAGTACAGTTTGCATTTCTAACCTACTTTAACAAAACCAACGTGTCGACTCTTCTTTTTTAAACCTTTATTCACCCAGGGAATATTTGCTGAGCATGCATACTCTTTTTCAGCAACGCCCTGCTTCACACTCGTTAAGTCACACACACATTCACACCTGAGAGCGGCCCAGGACAACCACAGCCTGCTGTTCTGCTGTTGGTCCACAGCATCTAAACTGGAGCAGTTTGGGGGTAGGTTTTGTTTGTCGTTCACATCCTCCTTTCAGATTTCCCAACCTGCTTCTGTAACCTTCAAACTACAAACACACACACACACACACACACACACACACACACACACACACACACACAAGCACTGCACTGTCTTCTCTTCTAGAAGAAGATAGCAGTGTGTTTAGATACCAATCCAGCCACTTTTAAGTGTACAAGGAAATAGAACACATAAGGATTGAAATATGATTATTTAAATTAACTCCACTGATGAAAAAATTGTGTCCTATCCTGCTATATTTTTAGGGACCATCTACAACCTATGGTGATGGGTTTCACCAAGAAAATTAAAGGTGGGTTGTGCACTTTCTGCCAGAGGAGGCTCATCTAAAGTTTGATTTAAAGATCTAAAGTCATTGTCAGTATTTTTAAATGTGTATGTGTATATGCACATGTTTGCATACCGGTGTATATACAGTATTAGTGCAAGTAATGTGTAAAAACCCTAAGAGAAAGACTGAGACAGAAAGAGAGACAGAGACACAGATTGACAGGGTAAAATTAAGAATACTTAATAAGAATAAAAAAAATAATAATTTTGTAAACTCCTTTTTTGCAATATTGGTTATGGTTAACAGTCATGGCAACAAAGTAATTAAAAATGAAAACTGAGATTGAGAGGTAAAGAGGCAGAAAGCCAGAGAAAAGTGTCAGAAGAGTCAAAGGCAGAGAGAGAAATACAAGACAGAGAGAGAGAGAGAGAGAGAGAAATAGAGACACCCAATGGTAGAGAAGTGGATGTCGTTTTAGAGGCAGCTATTAAACCAGTTTATATTGCTGCTGTGCCACCTGACAAAACATTCAAAAACAGGGAAATGGTTGGAAAATAGGTCACAGACACACACACACAGATATATTCACACTCACAGTATGTGCCGTTACCTACAGAGTCAATTGAAGGAGGATGGAATAAATGAGCACACACACACATAAACACACACACACGCGCACAAGCACACTCTCTCACACACACACACACACACACACACACACACCACCTCCGGAGTCAATCTGAAGAAGAATTGCCCTAACTAGACACATGCCTCAGGATGAGAGAGCTCTCAGGGCATATTCTGCTATTTCTAACCCACATTAGTGTGTCGCACACACACACACACACACACACACATGCTAGCTCACTCTCTGTCTTTCTCACTTACACACACACACAGAAACACACATACACACAGTCTGCACTCTATCCTCTCAGCTTGCCGCCTATGAAGTTTGACATGGAACGAAAAGTGTTTTGAGGTTTTCAACACGATGTGTTTGGTGGGGAGTGGAAACAGAGGAAGGGAGTGAAGGAGAGAGGAAGGTGGCACGGAAAAAAGAGGAAAAATTCTGCCAACGTTTCTTCGTTTGTCATATCTTTTTCGGTTCCCGTGTTCTACTTGTCTCTTATCTTAATCCCCGCCCACACCTACGCCAAAATACACAGAAACACAGACACACACATGCACATCAAAAGGTCTCCTTGCTTCTCCCTGGTTATTATATAAGAAATGGGAGTTTACATAAATCTAACTAACTAGTCCATACCCGGGGATGCGCGTGCCACAAATCCGCGCAGACTTGCCAAAAATGAGCATAAACAGTGTAAATTTGGGGAAATTGAAAAATCAGCGTCGTCAGTCCCTGCCTATGCCAATGCTCAATGCCCATGTGCAGTTTCAGATTGATTGGCCAACCCATTGAGGAGCAAAATGGATGCAGACAGACGGACAGAAGGACAGAGTTTTCCTCATTTTATAGTAGGATGGACTGAACCCGTCTCCACACATAAACCACTTTCTAGTAGTTTAAACCGAAGATATTCCTCCTAACTGCAGGTCACGCTCCACCATGTTAATCTTGGAAGAAATCTTACAGGCACTGGGGAAGTTGTAGCACTGCATGCACTTTTTTTTCTCTTTTGCCTCAGCCAACTAGTTTACTGCAGGCAACAGCTGGTCTCCCATATTTCGTGGTTGTTACTGGTAATCAAGCCAGAAAACATCATCATCGTTCTTATGCAACTCTGAATCATTTTCACTTAAAAGAGGAGGGCAAATACAACAAAATCAGGCAATACAGCTGATCACACAGCAACTGAGTGCTTATTTCTGTTTACAAAGTTACTGTGCGTGGATTAGAAAACTACTGTGTCTCCATTTGGTTTTAATGTGATCACTTCCTCAGGTGGATTGCTAATTGGACTATTAACCCTTTTCGTTGGGTCTTTGCATTTACACCCAAGATTTTCATGCATGCACACGTGTATATGCACATAAATAAAAGTATGAATACACACACACACACACACACACACACACGCAGTGACACACTCACCCACATAGATAGACACACACATACACACATTCTTCCTCTCTTGAACACACACACACACACACACACACACACATTATTAGACTTTCATCCCTGAAATGTTAAAACACTGAATGGTTCCTTTTCCATTCCCATTCTTCATTATGCTCTGTGATGGCTTAATGGAGATGTTCAAATGGAGTCCCATTAGTTGAGCAGAGTAAAAAAAATGTCGATAATAGAAAGATGATGAGGTGTGGTGTATGTGATGAGATCTGCCGCCCATTTAAATAGCCTAAATTAACTGATGAGAATGTACTGCCATACGGCATTACCGGCTACTGCAAAAATAAAGGAATCACCTGGGTGAATGAGGGATCCAAAGTATGATGTAAGTGTGTGTGTGTGTGTGTGTGTGTGTGTGTGTGCATGCATGTGGGGGGTCATAATGTATAATGTAAGTGTGTGTGTGTGTGTGTGTGTGTGTGTGTGTGTGTGTGTGCGCATGTGGGGGGTCATGGGATGTGACCCAGTTTCTGCAGGTTTATCCAGACCCCACTGAACCCATTCTCAATTTATGTCTCACTCTGTCTCTCTCTCTCTCTCTCTCTCTCTCTCTCTCTCTCTCTGTAGACTTTCAGTAATGCCGCAACAGCTTTTATTAAAATGAAGACTCTCATCCACGGGGGGGGGGGGGCAGTTTGACTGCATTGCACTAGTAATAAAGTAGGTAAGACCAAGACCATGACCTGCCACAAAATCAATCAACCTCAGCCTCCCTCTGAAAGAACCATAACGCTGGTTTAGTACATTCAAAAGTGCAGAGCGCTTGATTTATCCTGAATGAGAAGTCCGCTTCATGTCTTCTGCCAAAATAAAAAGTCACTACTTTGTTACCTTGCAATCACCATGACAACCGTGTGCACACCCTCCAAAACATGTGAATGGCATTGGAAGAAGGAGTTTGGTCAAGTTAGAAAAGAAACTACGGATCGCACCTCAAAAATGACATTTCAAACTAATTGTCAGAGTGTGATTCCCCCCTAAATACCTGTGTGCAGAACAGAATGAGCGTGTTCCCTGTAGGTAGAGCAGACAATGGTACTGTCTGACACATACGTCACTTCCTCTCTCTCTCTCTCTCTCTCTCTGTCTCTCTCTCTGGGTCTCTCTCTGGGTCTCTCTCTTCCTCACTTTCCTGCGTCTCTCTCACTGACAGTAACATCACTGTCTTTCACTGGTTCTCTCTGCTCCCTCCTTTTCTTTCTTCCTCATTTCCTTCCTGTTTCTCTCACTTCCTTCCCTCTCATGTGACTCTTCTTCACCCCTCCCCCTCGCCACTCTCCCCTCCCTTCCTTACCCTTTTCTCCTTCTTCTTCTCTCTCTTTTTTTATTGACAGCTGTCCCACAGCATTGGTGATGTAACAGTCTGTTACCATCTATCCTCCCCTCCCTCTGCCCGTCTTTCTTTTGATATTGACAGCTGTCATGGAGCATTGAAAATGTAAAATTCTCCTTTCTGTGACAACCATGTTTATTTTGGTTTCCCAGCCTTTGATTGGATCCCAGGACGGGATCTGCCATCCAATGAGATGAGTCACAGAAAGAGCTCAGGAAGATTCTTGAGTCATGCCTCGTCTTTCTCTTCTTCTACTCTCCCCCTCCTTCTCTCCCTTCATCCTCTTCCTCCTCCTCTCCTCTCCTTCATCCTCCTCTAAAGGATTTTCTGTCACTCTCTTAAATTGACATTTCTGGTGTACATTCTGTATGGGAATGTGTGTGTGTGTGTGTGTGTGTATGTGTGTGTGTGTGTGTGTGTGTGTGTGTGTGTGTGTTAGTAATGCTCTTCCATCCCGATATTAGTAACGAGTGTTGACAGGTTTTGAAGTGAGCGCTGGCATAAAGATGCGTCCCTGTACGCCTCCATCTCTCTCAATCTCTCTCTCTGCCCCGTCTCTCTCTTCTCAGCTTTTTAACTTTTCTCTCTCTCTCTCTCTCTCTCTCTCTCTCTCTCTCTCTCTCTATCCTCGGCTACGTTTACATGCACAGACTAACCCGGCTACTGGCCATAATCCGGTTAAGGTCTTATTCGTGTTAAGCTGTTTACATGCACCTTTGATACCCTGAGGTTGAGTTTCCCTGTTGCCATGAATAAACCAACTGACAGAATATGCCCCTCTGCCTCTTTGACTAAGCAATAGTAGGTTACGTCTAGTCCAGAAAGAAATGTTGATCCCTATAGTGATCATCTGTGTGGCATCAAAATGGACCCATAAGTCGCACAAGTCTGACGTTTGTGCAGACGGTGAAAAAGTAAACAGTAAGATGTTGACATGCTACAGTAACCTGTTTAATATTGAACTCAATATTTCTCATAATCGTATATGAGCTTGCCTGGATTATTCTAACCAAATTATGATGTTAACATGTGTCGACCCATTTGAGAAAGGACGTCTTTGTTCATGTAAATATAAGATAAGATATACTTTTCTATCTCTCTCCTTCTCTGTCTATCCCTGTCTCTTTGGATTTATAATGTCATTTGATGGCAGCTACAGTCAGTGTGCTCTCATAAAACATTAGTATGATAACTTTTTATAAAGTTGTGCATCCTTGATTTGTGCTATATCTACACATTGATTTGTACTGTATCTGTGCATGACCAGCCACAAAGCTATCACTGTGCTATAACAAATTAGGTTAAAGTCAGTTTTAAGTTAGGCAACTGAAACAAGTTTGGTTAAGGTTAGGCAACTAAAACAGCTTATTTTAGGTTTTGGTCATGATTACAGTTTTTTTCGATTGCTAACATGAATTGGTCAAAACTGAAGTCACATTGTCAAAACTCTTCACACAGTCAGCGAAACAGAATTCTATGTGGACCAAACTGTGAATCATTTTTCATTGCTTTCACACAAAATGCATTCAATGACCACATTTTCCAAAATCCATGAACTCTTTTTTCATTCATACTCCACCACCTGCAAAACACTATATATTTGCAGCACATTTTTGCCATCATTCTGTTTTCAAAACTGTTAAAAACACATTCAAAACAGAATGATGGCAAATTTCATGCATTGCTGCAGTAACCATATTTCAATATGGTATATATATATATATATATATATAGAAATATCGTAGCATATATAGAAAATCTTAGCAGAATATTTACAATAAAATGAAATAATAATCATTCCAAACACAGCTGAAAGCTTTTAGTCTCGTTACCAAACAGACAAAACTACACATGTTGTTGATGTTTTTTTTTTTGTTTTTTTTTGTAATTACTGCATTATTGCAGCCCTGGAATTTCAGGAAATTGTTTTTTTTTGTTTAAACTTTTTATTTTTCACAAGTAAATTACTATATGCAAATATATAGAAAAAATAAAGGATATTGAAGTAAATTGCTGCATTTCTGATTCATTCTTGTTACATATACTTTAGTACAGTCAATAAAGTGAAAAGGTGTTATTTTTATTCTATAATGAAATACTGATGTATGTGAAAAATCATTCAAACTTCAAAGATAAAAGTTAATCATTTTGCTCCCTGTTGTTAGTGTTTTTTAGGTCAGTGTGTTATGAGTGACAGTGTCTGCTTTCTGAGTGAGAATTGTTGCAGTGTTATGGTCGAACGAGCTTATTTTGAGACATGTATGAAGTGTTTTGGTGGTTTTAGTGAGTTTTGGAGGTGAGATTAACTGTTTGGCCAAGATGCATGTTGCTAATGCAGACTGTATGAAGAGTTTTGAAAAAGTGGCTTCAGTATTGACCGATACTTGTTAGCAATTGAAAAAAACTGTAAATAAGAAAAGGTTTTGCTGAAAATCAAAACCTATAGTGGAAAACTTCTTTGCATGAGCTCATAATTGCACCCAGGCCATCAGAGCTGAAGGTAAGTGTATCTGCCCATCTGCCATGCTATTTCAATTTCAAACTACTGCCTGTTTCAGCCATGTGAGTCCCACCTCCTGTTTCTCTGAATTTGTAGAATATCATATGAAACTAGGAATCACTACTTTTCATAACTGTACCTATGAATGTGATATGAGATCAGTGTGTTTGCATGGGTTTGCTCTGGGTTCCTCCCACAATCCAAAGACCAGTGAGGTGGATTGGAGACTCTAAACTACTCATAGATCTGAATATGAATGTCTGTCTATCTGTGTTCGCCCTGTGATGGACTGGTGATCCTGTCCAGGCTGTTTCCCTGCCTTCCACCCAATGCATGCTGGGATAGGCTCCAGCCCCTTGTGACCCTGAATAGGAATAAGCAGGTAAAGAAACTGAATGAATGAGGATCAGGCTGCTGAGTGGAAGTGGAAGTAGGAAAACCACAAAGTCACCCAACTATAGAAGTATAGTCCACTATGTGACTTTTATATGTTTAAAAACACAGAAACTATAGTGGAAAACGACTAAAGTTAGTTAATTCTGTGCAATTATCATAGTGTGTTCTGTCTGTTGCTTTGGTTTTATTTTTTTCTTCTCACTTTGGTAATTATCTTTATAGCTTCCGTTCTTTACATGGTATTTTAAAAGCAAAGTTAGAATATTGCCTCCGCTTCCTGCCGCCCCATTGCGTCAGTCAAGGAATATGGCAAGCCGTGTGGATAAAGCAAATAAACCAGCATGAGAATTGAGATAACCTGTGTGTGTGTGTGTGTGTGTGTGTGTGTGTGTGTATGCCTGAGGGCAGCCCTCTGAACCCTCTATCTCTCTTTTTCTTTCTCTCATGGAGTATAAAAAGAATGTGGAGCAGGGTGGGACAGGAGAGAAAGAGAGACACCGAGTTTACAGGAAATGTGATCTGAATATAAAGCAGAGAGAACTAACATCACTATGCATTGGATTTACTGCAATCATGGTGGAGAGTTAGCCTTGTTAATTGTTGGCAACATAGCAAATAATTATAACCAGCAGCGTCATGACAGTTTTCTGTGTTATCCACATGGCATGGTTCCCCCTGAAAATCCGTGCAGAAAATAAGATAAATCCTTAAGTTTTTGAAAATGAATGGTTGATTTATTTTAATTAATATGTAGCACCAAATACATCAATACCTCTCTGCATCCTAACATCAATACTTTTTTTTTGTTTATTGTTGTTTCCATTGTATACAATATATAATTTTATTTTCTCTGTGAGGTACTGTTTCAAACGTCTCCCTTTTTTTCCTTTATTTTGCATTTTTTGCGTCTTTATTGTCCTTTTTTTTTATGCTGCGTATAAATAAAACCACCCTTCACATCCTGAGGAAAACCCTGTGATGGAGATTTGTGTTGATACAGCAGCAGTTTTAAAATGAATGATTTCACCAGGATTTCTTGACTTGACAAGATCATAAGTGAAAAATGAGGCCTCTATGTCTAATTCTGACCAATGGCATGTTTTACTCCAAAACATACCAATATTGAATCCTTGAATTCCACCAAACAAGACCTTAAAAAGCATTATACAACAGGTAGTTCCGACCAAGCAATCTGATTGGTCAACCAGACATTTAGAACGTGCTCAAATCAGCATGACAGCACACCTAGCCGTGCTCATCACCAAATATTACTCCGCCATATTATCATACAATATATTTAAATATAACGCTACGCTAACTCTGTTCAGCCTTGATGTTACCAGACGCTCTGGCATCCTCCATCAGCTGTGCCGGTGAGTCGGTGACACGGCGCTACTAGCTTAAAAATACATGTGAAGTTTGTGGACATAGTAGCTAAATCTGTCCATGAAAAAAATATTTTTTTCAGCAGATATCTTAGTTACAACAAGATTGAGCTAGCAAGGCAGTTTTGTGTTTATATGTGTGGTATTTATTCAGTTTGGGAAATCCCGCGATCTCTAGAAAGCATTAGCTCAAGTTGGCTGGCTGACTCAACAGGGACTAGAAATCGTCTCTGTTGCAGGTCGTTACTAAGGCTCCGCCTACTTGCTGGAGCAGTAAACTAGGTTCCATTACATAGGAGTCTACTGACGTGACTGATTGTTTTCCAGTTATTAGTCAGACCCCATGTATTTCCAGGGAAACGGAGATAACACTAGCAAAACGTTTTTTATTTTGAGAGCGAATTGCCCCACAATATGAATACATTTTGTTTATATCTTTTATTTTGTTGGTAACTGTTGTATAATCGCAATATTACACTCGAGGGTGTGCTTTACCGTCATTATTGGCACGACAGTGATGCGGTCAGGACCGAGGCGCTTGCGCCGAGGTCCGTAAGCATGACTGAAGTTTATTTTGTTGGTAACTGTTGTATAATCTCTCGTGTAATATTGCTTAATTGGCAAGTCCTTAAAGGAATAGTTCACCCAAAACTGAAAATTCTGTCATCATCTCCTCACCCTCAGGCCAGTTGAAACACAGGTGAAGTTTGTCCATATAACACACAGGGAGGCTGCAGCACAACTCCATAGCAGCCTTCTCCAAAACAACTGAAGTCAGTGGGGACCAGTTCTTCAGAGTTCCAAAAAGACCTACAGTATATTTACACTACAGTTTAGTGCAAATCTGACCTACAGCTGATTGATTTGCAACAAATAATGCTGTATAGGTCTTTCTATTCACAGTGTGATTGTTTGGCTGTTTTTGTTTTGGAACTCTAAAGAACAGGTCCCCATTGACTTCAGTTGTTTTGGAGAAGGCTGCTACCAAGTTGTGCTGGCAACCTCCCTGTGTGTTATATGGACTAACAAATTTCACCTGTGTTTCATTTGTAGATGATGACAGAATTTTCATTTTTGGGTGAACTATTCCTTTAAATTTGATATCCAAGTAATTGTAAGAACCCATTGGTTTAACCCAATCAGTAATCCGTATGCATTTACATTCAGATTGTTTAGCTGGTGCCAGGAAAGGAATTAAAAACTGTAAAGGAAAGAACAGGTTTTGTTTTTGAGCAAATTAGAGCAAGTAGATGAAGAATAATATGGGAGAGGGGATATGATTCAGTAGGAAGAGGGAGACATGAGGCACTTCTATCCCTAAACTGAAGATGACTTTGCCAATTAAAGAAATCTATTTTCTTTTTGGCATATAAGCTCTATCCAGCGATGAGAAGGTCGGTGTCAGTCGTACCTCTGTGCTCAGTATTCTTTTAGCTGGCTCACATGGTGCATAACACTTTACTGTAGCACACTGTGGAGGTTCAGCGGGTGGTGCAATCATCTCAAAAGCCCTGCCAATTACTACCAATTGTCTAATTGCACAACAGAAAGTTAATCAAGGAGCTTAGAGTATTCTTTTAACACCATGGGTACACAACGCTATAACAGTCAGTAGCTGTTGATGCTTTTATTGGCTTGTCATCACATTGGTGGGTTTAAACAGTTAAAGGGGGGAGAGGGGAGAGGAGAGGAAACAAGAGGAGAGGAGGGAAAAACAGAGGAAGGGTGCAAGAAGAGGAAAAAGCGGAGGAGAGCAGGAAGGAAGACAGGAAGGGAGGAGGGAGGAAATGTGATGAGACAAGAGGAGAGGAAACAAGGGGGGAGCGGGGATGAAAGCAGACGAGAAGAGAGGAGGGAGGCGAGGTAATGAGACAACAGGAGAGGAAACAAGGGACGGGCAGGAGCAATGAAAGAAAACAAGAAGAGAGGAGGAGAGGGAGGAAAGAGGCGGAGGGAGGAAGAAGAGAGGGGAACAGAGCAGAGGAAAGGATGAGGTGGGAGGAAAGGAGTGGGTGAGAAATGCCTTCAGGTAGCCTATTTTCTCACCCTGCAGGAGAGAGACAGCAATTAGGATTCCTCACTGTGTGTGTGTGTGTATGTGTGTGTGTATGTGTGTGTGTGCACGTGTGTGTGTGTGTCATGTAGACAGCAGGGGTTTTGAAGTTTTGAAAGGTAGGGAGCAGCCCACTACAGCAATGAGACACCCTACCCATGTTTCATCATTGCTTAACACACACACACACACACACACACACACACACACACACATAGGCAGTTGGGTCTTGTTGACCAGTCATGTAGTTGTTGTGGTTTGACAGTGAGACCATTTGAAGTTGAACAACCTGCTGCTATGGTTTTACACACACAGGCACATTTGCTTGCGTATGGCAATATGGCAAAACGATGATGACAATGCTTCCATTATTTGGGTGGGGTGAAGGTGTGGCCCCGGGTGTTTATTGCCGCTGGGCAGGCTGAATCTGGAGCCCTATGCCACACCTGCATTGTGTTTTTGTTTTTCTGTCCTTGTTCAGCCTCATTTGCAATTACACAATATATACTATTTAGGGGTTTGGCTATTTTCCACATTTATGCCATCACCCACCATCCAATAACTAAGAATTAAGAACCTTTTAATATCCCAATGAACCATATATGGTTCTTTGGTATATCAAAAGTTCAGTTCCAAAAAAATATTTCAGTTCCAGTTGGCACCTTTATTTTTCTGTGTGCAGGTCTTGCAGGAGATGGAGCATGTGAAGGCTGGATGTGGGGTAGAGATGTTACAGCAGGATGGCATCTCCGTTACTCCTTCCAGCAGCTCTCTGCTTAAAGGTACGTTGGTTTTTGAGTGTGGCAGACATCAGACGAAAAACCTTTCAGCGTTGTGGGGCTTGATGTTACAGCAGCGCTAGACAAGATTTTTATGCAAAAATACACTTATCAGTATCTTAACAGCATTGATGTACGCTTTGCATAAAGGGGGATGCTACTAAATATAGTATTCATATTCATGTAGTCTCTTGGCAAAACAGTTTAATCACCGTTTGTGAACACAACAAGCTCTCTGTCAAAGCTAAAATCCAGAGAACCGTGGCTCTAATCCATGTTGTCATGGAGCGGATCCATTAAAAATGAATCTGAGACTGACTTTTAAGCTCTGGTCTTTTAAAATGCAATAAGCATGGTTCATCAGCTCTCATCTCAATCGGAAAACGTACCATTTAATTGCTAACACCTGTTCCTCAACTAACAATATTTTTTTGTGATCAAATTTTTATTTTGTTTCTTTACAGTGTAACGATAATAAATCAAATACATATACCCGCATGTATCACATCCATATGTGTCTATACATCCCCTTAACACAATGTTGCGGACAGTGTAATTCAAGAAAAAGAGAAAAAAAACAAAAGAAAGAAACCTAACATTTTATCCCACCTTCCCCTCCCTTCCCCTCCCTAGCTTACTCCCTTCCCCTCCCCTCCCCCGGCTGGCTTCAGATAACTCCCTATGCATGCTTACGTAATACCTAGGCATATAGTATAGGCGAAAATAATAATGACTATAAAAAATAAAAATAAAAATAAAATAAATAAATACATAAAAATAAAAAAATAAAAATAAAAAAAGGAAAAAAATACATAAATAAATACATAAATAATAATAATCTAATCGAATAATAATAATAATACTAATAATGCTAATAATAAAATTACTACTAATAGATATATACACGCATATACTGTACGTGCACACATACTGTATACATGTACATACACATGCCTACACATACCCATATACATACAAATACATTTATGCATACACACACATACCTCTCCACAGAAAAAAAAAAAAAATTACATTTGAAATAGAAATTACATTTAGCATAGCGAACCAAACATTATTGGCCAACCTGATTCATATAGATAGATCAACTAACAATATTGTTGTACAGTGAAAAAAAAAATATATATATATATGCAGTTTACCCTTTACATTTTAGACATTTAAAGCTGTAACTTTTTAACAAAATATATGTTTATATCTGTTATATCTATATCTATCTATATATTATATATCTGTTTGTGATCTGCTTCTTCAACACCTGTGGTGGCATTATGGATGAAAGTTAAACATGAAAATCACCAAATTTCAAGTTACAAGGTTTTCACCCGACATCTACGCCACTGTAGCTTTAACTGATGCTCTTATCCAGAGTCATCTTGATTTTTGATTGCTGTTGTTTTGTTCTTTGTTTTGAGCTGAGATGATTTTAAGCCCCTAGGGTTTTTTTATCTCACCTGCACCGATTATTAAAAATGCATCTCTTCTGTCTGTATTTTTTTATCACATGGACAACCACTACTTGGCTTCACAAGGATGTTCTTACAGTAATGTGATCAATGGTTATTGGCCACTGATAGACATAGACACCTA
Source organism: Centroberyx affinis (assembly GCF_046629955.1). Taxonomy (NCBI): domain Eukaryota; kingdom Metazoa; phylum Chordata; class Actinopteri; order Beryciformes; family Berycidae; genus Centroberyx; species Centroberyx affinis. Next base: position 53,830 of record NW_027283683.1, on the reverse strand, counting down.
ACATTCAGTAATAGCCCGGGTCAAACCACCAGTCGCTCACCATCATTACTTGACCACAAAAGTTGAATCTGCATCCAGATCCTTTTCCAGTCCACCACTGGAACAGGATCTGATTCAGCTGGTGAAGCTGAGTATTTCACATTAGGAGGCAGTTTGGGATACACCGAGGCATCAACCATGTTACACTCCACAGTGACCCCAGGTGGAGATGTAGGTTCGACCATATTATTCAGTTTAACAGGCACTAATGTAACCAATGGTCATTTTCCACTGGCAGACACTTTACATTCAGCGCTTCAGCACTCAGCACATTCAGCACAACCCCACCGTTCACACGCAATGCCTTATCTGATCCACCGCTTGAAAAGGATCCAATTGAACTGCCGAAGTAAGGCTATTTTAATTTAGGAGTGAGTTTACACAAAGGGGCTCTATTATGCAGTATCGACCACACACTCACACTCACCCCTCTAAACAGAATCGTAATATAAATCAGAGATAGCAGGTTCTTTCAGGACACCAAAGGTTTGAATTTCCCTAGCACAACCTCTGCATATACGTAGCGCACATGAATATATGCATATATGTACTCTTGTCTGAATTAATTAGTAAAAGATCCATATTTATGTATTTCCCTTAGGAGATCTTAAGCACATGATTTTGCATTGGTATATCTTCCTGCAGAAACCTCACATCTCCAAAACGTCATATGACACTTCAATCGACATTATCTGCCTGACTTTTCCCATGGCAGCCATACAGTTATGACATTTATTTGAGAATTTTAAAATGATATACCATGATATACGTATATATATAGATGCCCAGGCCATATGACTTTGCAAGACACCCTACACCAATACATGCTGCATTTGTGTATTTCAATCAGGAGAGACGAGTGAATGAAGTAAAGATAATAGTTTATTATAACAGATGATATGGTGAGAATTAGGACTTAACAAGAGTCTTTGGCGCTTAGGCTCTACAGGGAGATTTTGAAATCGAGGGGCACCAGCCCTGAGCAGCAGCAAGATAAATCCCCCCGTGGAGTCCAGACACTGGTGGTGGTGGCTGATGACTTCTGCTGAAACTGATAGCTGGTGAGGTTGATGAGTGAAGAAGCTGATGAAGCTGATGAAGCTGATGAATCTGCGAAGACTGGGCGGAGACGGGGAGGAGGAGGGGTGCGCATAACAGCAGCATGGATGGACTACAGCGGAGAGAGAGACATATTTAAAAAGACAGCAGCAAAATGATAGGCTAACGATAGAGGTGTGTCGCTGTGCTATTGGATAGATGTGACCAGCTGATGTGAACAGCTGATATCTCAATTGACAGCCCGGGAAAAGACAGCAAGGAAATAATGAGTGAGCATGCGTGAGAGAAGTGAATGGCAGTATGGAATGGGAAGTGAAACTACGCATAAGCATGCAAAATATAGTCTTCCTGACTGAACCTTCGCTAAAGCTCCATAACATAAACACTCCTTTTTTTTTTTTTTTTCTGCACCTATTACATACAAAATAAGTTGACACTCCTTTAGAGATGAAGTCTGCCGCATAGAAGCCACTTTTCCCAAAATATCAAGCCTTTCAAAATCATCCAGTCAAACAAATTATTTCATTGGTTTGGCTTGGTACAAGGGTCAGACTTATGGAAAAAACACCTATGCCATGCAGAAATCTGATTTTTGGCAATGTTTTTTACTTTACTGATTACGCAATGCAACAAAATATCAAATAATCAAATCAAAATCAAAACTCAGAAGCACCACTTACCCTAGAGAATCCTCCCTTGGGGGATTAATAAACATCACATCAAAAATCAAAAGTCAAAAAGTGTGTGGGCATTAATGTGATATTTTTGTTATGTGAGTTTTTCACCACTTGACTGTGGGGCGCAGCAGGACATGTGAATATGTGATGGCTGGTAATTCATCATAAATGCATGAATGAAGGAGGCTAAAACTGACTGTCCTCATACGCATTTCCCATAGAATAGCCTAAGCACGCGGTTTTACGCATGCATATTAAGTATGTAAGCGGTTTGTAATTTAATATTCATGGATGCACTGAAAGAATTTATGTATTCATGAATGCAGGGATACAAAGATAATTTGTAAAATGTAATCTGTCACAGATTGCTGATTACCTCTTTAAAACTGAAGTCAGCAACAAAATCCAGTGGATTACTCCACCTGGGTAATGTACAGTACTCAGGATGTATGTTTTTGAATAATCTTAAATTAAGATCTGTAAAATTATAATTGTGCCTTTAAACTCCTTTTTTACATTCCAGTATGTTTCTGAGTAATCCAATGGCCTGTTTTGTTGTTCTCTCTCCTGTTTTCTTTTTGTTTATCACTAAATTTATGGGTTACCATTCATTTTTTTTTTTACATGAGACTACTGTAATCGTCCAGTTAAATGAAATCCATAACTTCTCAGCTCTGTATGAAGTATGAATGAGCTGGAGTACAGCGTCTCTAAATGTGTGTGATGTGGGAAAGCCATATAGGAGCCACAAAGGCCATGTACATGTTGCATCATTAAAATGCTAGAATCACTCTTTCTCTCTTTCTTTGCCTTCTTTGATTGTATGCATGTTGAATCTGACTGCATGCTGTATGTGTGTTGAAAGAGAGTATGAGCAATTTACATGACCAGTCATAAAAGCAACATACTGACATACTCAACTCACATACATACTTACATACATAACTGGGCTGTTAAGGGCATCTCTCTTTTTCTTGCCCCTCTCTTCTCGCCTTCATTCATTTCTCCTTTCCAGCGCCCCCCCTCTCACTCTTTCTTCCTGTGTGTGTGTGTGTGTGTGTGTGTGTTATAATGAATAATGCAGTGTGTGTTGTATGAAAAGATAAGGAGGCAACATGGGGTTGCTTAGGGGTTGGAGGAGGTGATGTCACTACATTCACCCTCTACCCTCAGCCTGAGAGAGAGAGTAGGAGAAAGAGAGAGATAAAGGCGAAGAGGGAGAGAGAATGAGGGAAGACGAGAGAGAAAGGGGGAGGGAGAGATAGAGACGGAGAAATAGAGCGTCAGACAGAGAGGGAGATAAAGAGAGAAAGGAAATGAGAAAGAAGGTGAGAAGGAAAGGAGAGAGGTGGAGAGTGAAAAAGGTGCAGAGGCCGTCGTTGGTCCAGTCAGGTGTTTCACTTACCATATATTATCCTGCGTTTATTATTTATACTGTTCACACACACAGTGGGGTGGCTGCTCTGACCTTCTTCACTAGGACACTGTGTGTGTGTGTGTGTGTGTGCGTGTGTGTGTGTGTTCTCTTGCACTTCTATGCATGTGAGGACATTTGATAGAAAGTAGAAAGTGAGAAATTTTCCCATTAAAGATAAGTGCGTATGTGTGTGCTCATGCATGCATGTGTGTGTGTGTGTGTGTGTGTGTGTGTGTGTGTGTGTGTGTTTATGGTGTGTATATGCATGCTGTGAATTAATACATACTGTTTGTTTGTGTGCATGTGTGTATTTTCATGTTATGTGTGTGGTTGTGTTCATGCTGTCTGTGTATGTGTATGTATGTGTGTATATGACCTGTGTTTGTGTGTGTGTGTGTGTGTGTGTTCTCTTGCACTTCTATGCATGTGAGGACATTTGATAGAAAGTAGAAAGTGAGAAATTTGCCCATTAAAGATAAGTGCGTATGTGTGCGCTCATGCATGCATGTGTGTGTGTGTGTGTGTGTGTGTGTGTGTGTGTGTGTGTGTGTTTATGGTGTGTATATGCATGCTGTGAATTAATACATACTGTTTGTGTGCATGTGTGTATTTTCATGTTATGTGTGTGGTTGTGTTCATGCTGTCTGTGTATGTGTATGTATGTGTCTATATGACCTGTGTTTGTGTGTTTGTGTGTGTGTGTGTGTGTGTGTGTGTGTGTGTGTGTTCTCTGCTGGAGTTGTACAAGTCAAATCCCAGTTGCCCTCCTGCTAACACTGCATCACTCGTAATGCATTTTGAATGTTTCTTCACATCCGGCAGATCCTTGCAGAGTGTGTGAAAGAGAGAGAGAATTTGTGTGTGTGTGTGTGTGTGTAGGTGTGTGTGTGTGTGTGTGTGTGCGTACACATTGAACCTTTCATGGCAGAGCAGAAGACTAGAAGAAGAATAGAGCCGTTAAGCACAATACAGTAGGAAAGGAGAAGAGAGTTATGGATTGGAGAGTGAAGTATAGGAGTTGAGAGGAGAAAACCTCACAGTACCTGCGACTTGGTTGATGGTTCACTCAGTGAGGCCGGTGCAACACCTCTGATTGCATCTATGTAGTGATCTTGTGCAGCTACAAAGTTTATAACAGGCAAATCATGTATTTTTACTGCTCTGGTATTGCTTTTCATAACATTACATTGCTTTAACGAGATAAGTAGCTGGCAAGTGCTAATCGCTTAGCTTTAATCGAAAATGAACAGAACGAAAAAAATCTATAAAACTGCTTTCAAGCTTACCGTCAACCCCAAAGATGGATGCAACAGTTCCCTCATCATTTTTGAGATGTTTATTCCTGTCTTTCAAACAAAAATAGTAGAGAACCGGGAAGCTTTAAATGACTGTAATCAACTTCTCGTCCATTAAACACTTGCCAGACGGAACTAAAACAAAATTGACAGCCGATTACCACAAAAACTTAAGCTGTGGCCAACTTTTCTCTGCCGGCAAGCTTGTTGAGCGTCCACACATCGACTGAGCTTCCCTGGTCGCTCAGCTCTATAGGAAACGAGTTCCAGTGGCTTGTTGATCATGCTGCTTGCAGTCTGAACGAACAGTCAGTCTCCCCTTCAGGTCATAGTTTCAGGCAACCAGTGGATAAATCAAACCCAGAGTTGAGTTCTCATTTATCCCATGTGGCGTCAATTTGCTGTAACTGATCAACTCTCCACCTCATGACTCCACTCCCACAACTGTCATTCAATTTTCTGCTCTTCCCATTGATCATTTTGATGTTTCTTGTGTGTTTCTGTATATGTTGCCTACTGTGAGCGTATTATGTTTTACGACTTGCTTCAATTGTTCCAAATTTCACATTTGGAACAATGAACTTAAACTTGAAGTTGTGTACTATCACTCATGTTGCACTGCATTATGGGTTGTTTTTTTACCCTACAACTTCTTCTTTAGTATTTTGTTGATGTTCATTTAACTCTGAGAGTGTAAAAATTAACACTATGCCAGTGTTTATGTAAGTCCACACCCACCAGAGTCAATTTACACTAGATAGATTTGAACAGCCGCCCCAGAGCAATATCAGCTTTATGAGAGAACAAACAACACTCCAATCAACACTTGTCAACTCCAAATAATTGTAACTGAAAAATCAACACTAATTAACAATGGAAATGTCCTGTGTCAGTAGGCTGTATACTGAGTATCCTGATACTATATCCTGATGTTGAAGAAATATTTGATAAATTTGTTACAGTGAAATAGGCTACCGGTCAGCAGATACACAAGCTGAACTGTTTGGAGAAAGAAAGTTTTGCTTTCTTCTCAGCTGTCATAAGTAGTCATAACAAACTGGTAACTAGCTGGTTGAGAAACACTATAGTTTCGTTTTACAACATAAAATACTACTCAGACACTGTGTTAGAGATACAGTACAGTTTCTAACTGGAAAAACAGATATACTGTTGTTTACTGTAATCGCCATCTGTACTTTTTTTTTCGTATGTGCTGTTTAAGTTAAATGCAGGTTTTTACTGTTGTTTATTGTCTGTTGTTCTGTATTACTTCTGTATTACTTGTCTTTTCAAATTGATTGATTCAAGTTGATTTTATTGTAAAGCTTTCAAGCAAGGACGCAGGATAAACGCAGAGAAATTGCATCAAGGTAGAGACTTCCTCAATCGCTACCATTATACTCCACTATATAGCAGATATGACTGCACATGTCAACATGAAAATAATGTGTTACAATGGAAACTAATTAAGGAAGAATGTGATGCAGTGAACAAGACTAGGGAGAAATTCTGACAGAATATTTAGCACCACAGCACATTAGCACAATATTAAAATATACAGTGTAGCACTGTTTTTAGATGAATAGCTATTGTCTACTGTGTATTGCATATTCTGTGTATCAGTGTTTATCACGTTACTACAGTATTTGTTAGGGACAAGACGATATGCTCATCTCACGATACAATTCAATACGCGATATTTAATAATGTGATAATTATGTTTATTTCTGAGCCACAAATCTTTTTAGCGATGGCATTGAAGTGCAAATAATATAATTTGGATGTAGAGCTTGTGAGATTGTGATGGCCAAGCCGTCTCATTTGTGATTACTACGGCAGAAAAATTGGAGCTAATATTGCGATAGATTTTTCTGCCCCACAATACGTATTGTCATATTTTTGTATTGCAAGATATTGAATTTTGATAAAATGTCCCATCCCTAGTATTTGTCAATATACTGTATATGCACCAAAGTCATCAGGAGAAAAATCACATTTCTTGAACTTGGGTAAAAAGTGGGCTTCATTGTTCAATTATGATGTCCTGAGAGGATCAGAGAACGAGGGAGAAGAGGAGGAGGAGGAAGAGGAAGGGAGAGGCGGGGAAGGTCGATGTCGTTTCAACTTGCCCTTGAACAAGGAGGGTCCTTCTCGTTTTAGTAAGTACTTCTTTCTGTTTTACTGATCAGATAATAAGGCAAGAAATATGCAAATACACTTCTGTTCTCTGTCTTTCTCTCTGTTTTTCTACCTCTCTGTCTCTCTTGCGGTTTGTCTCGGTCTCTGATTCTGTCTCACTCTCTGCCTTTCTGTCTGTTTGGGTCTCTCCCCCTCTCTCTCTCTCTCCCTCCCTCTCTCTCCTTATCTTTCCCTCTCTCTCTCTCTCCCTCTCTCTCTCTCTCTCTCTCTCTCACTCTCTCTCTCAGTGCTGCAAATTGAGTCTGAATGAGCTCCAAATCATGTTCAAGTGCAGCCAGCGACAGTTCCAACTCTTTCAGACAGTCATTCTGCCTAGTAAACTATCATCAGCACACACACACACACACACACACAGACTGCTCTGTCTGGCAGTCTATCAAGAGCCTTTGGCACTTGCGCTGCTGTACGGTCATTATCCTGTGATGAATAATCTCTCAGTCATTTACTGCCATAGGACAGAGCCAAGGAGCCAGAGAGAGACAGACACAGAGAGACAGAGACAGACAGAAATCATCATGTAATGTTACACTGCAGGGCCAAAGAGCTTCTTCAAGAGCATCTGAGAGAGCTGGTGACTGCTTGTGACTTAAACTGAGGTCTATGAGAGTGGCTGAGTGCCATTAGACAGGAATAAGTGGGGATGGGAATGTGCTCGCCCCTAGCTTGTATAGTTCAGTGAAGGCTGAGGCCAAATTGCCCGCTAGAATTTTAAATGGAGATCTAATTGTGTCTTAAGGCTTTCTGAAGTCCGCTCAGAATGAGACGGCTGTTAAAGGTGTTAGATGTAGCTTTTTAACATCAATAAATCATTACCACATTAAGTTTTGAGACAGAATTACCATAAACAAACAAGACTATCGCCATGTAGCAACTGATAATGTAATAAAATATCCCTCTAAATGGGTCAAAAATGCAATAAAGCCTGTTAATGTAATACTTTGCTGGATAAGATAATAACATCACATCATTGCATTAACCAGTGATTATTACTTAAAGACCCTATAGACAACTTTTTTGCTTTAACTTATCATTATGAAGAAAATGTTGATTGTGTAATGGCTATAGAATAATGATGAATAATAATCATCAGCGTTTAGATTGGTTCCCTATAAGCCTCGCTTTCACTATGCAATTCTGTCTGCCACCGGGTACGATCTCCCGGGAGAATGAAGGCTCGATTTACGGCACAAAGGAAGTGCATCAGCAAGCGTTAGCAACGTTAGCCATGTTGCTAACGCTAGCTAACACTAACGCTAGCAGCCAGAAACAAACTGATCCATTGTCCGTTTGATAATCTAAACAAAGCACACGTTTTCTTTCAGTGGCCGTTCTAAAATGAGCAGTGGTGAAAGTTACTATATTGTGTTATGATCAAGGAGCTGATAAGCAGACAGATGGTTTGTTCTGTTGCACGGAGCTAGGCTCTAACAGAAAGCGATCCGGTTGTCTTTGCGACAGCGGCGCAAACAACAATACCACTTGGAAAAGTTGTCTGTATCCACTTTAATATCTTAACTGATATATCTAACTGATGATGTCATAATAACATTGTTTAATAAGGTAATAACTCACATTCTCCTTATCTTTCAGTTATCATAGTCAGTATTGGTATTGCGTTAAAAATATGCTATACCACTCATGAAGTAATAATGACTGGTAATGTGATTGCAATATCACATTACACATTAATTGGTTTTATTACATTTTTGACTCATTTAGAGGGACATTTTATAAAATTTAGAAAGTTACTAGATTATGAATTTTTACAAGCCTTTACCAGCCTCTACACTACATTTTAAATTGGTCGGATTTCAGGGGAAATCTGCTGGATTGCTTTATGGCACAAAGAGATATCGTTTCACCACCACCACAAAACAGAAAGAGGGTGCAAATTAAGCTAAATCTTTCTGCCAATGGCAGACGGTGGAACAAGGGAAAGGCCAATGGAAAAATCACTTCCAACATGTTTATCCTCTAAAGCCAAAGAGAAAACAAACACATGCAGAGCAACACCAGGGAGGGGAGAGAAGTAACATCCTCTTTGCAACAGAAAGCAATGTGGTTTATGGGAAATGTGGTCTTGATTTTGACACTAGCACTAACAAATACCACTGGCATGAGATAGAGTCCACCATGGTCTCATTTGTTCATAGAAATTATACCAAGATAACACAATTAATTTGACAATGGTATTGTGATTTTTAAAAACATTGGCCAACATTTTGGGCAACATGACAAAGCAAGTTGTGGCATTTTTCCAGTAACAGAAAACAATGTGGCACACTGGGACAAAAATTGATTTAAATGTTTCCTGACAAGATGTTCCTGTGTGATGAATAAAGCAAACATGTTGAGACGGCTCTTTGGGCTCTGTTGCCCATCAGAGGAGCCTAAGAAGTCGTCCTGTGTACCGCTGCCTCAGGCAACGTTCCTGGGCAACTGGAGTTGAAGTGAATTTATCTTGGCAACAAGAAGTGGCAATGTCATCAAAGAGTGATCAGACATCGAGACCATGGGCAACATTTTATGGCAACGTACAAGTGAAAATGATGGAGAGTAGGAAAATGTACATTTATTTCTAGGTAAAACTTGATTGTTACTGATTGTTATGTGGAAAGTGATGCACATCGACATGTCTTATTTGTCAGTTTTTATCCCTCCTAAAAAGCAAGAATATTGCCTCAAAAAGTTGTCCACATATCTTCACCTTCGGATGTTGCTAGAGAGAGAAAGATTTACTGTCAGTTGCCCTCTCTTAAGCTTTGGGTGAGGACCAAATGCGAGTTGCAGGATAACTGTCATTCTGCCTAGTAAACTATCATCAGCACACACACACACACACACACACACTCAGTGATAACTTCTTGTGGGTCCCAGCATGACAAGAGTAGCAGTATGTTTTAATGAGCCTGGGTGAGAGACTACATTAACTCAGCATGGGTCACGTATGATGATGCCACTGTACTTGTATGTTTTAATGAGCCTGGGTCCCAGGGTGACAGGCTACATTTTCAGTTTGTGTCTTCACATGAGAAGACTACCAGCACGGCTTTACGAGCCTGAGAGAGAGTCTGCTCGCCTCTCCTCTTCTGTGTTCGGGTCCGAGGCTGAAAAGTCTTTTTACAAGTCCTGGTCACATGAACTGCGCAGTGGCGTATTTTCAACACAGATTGAGCCCTGAATCATCATAACATTTCCTCCCACTTTGAGTCTGGATGGGTCCGTCTGGCTTCTTGCTGGCAAGTTTCCGGATCCTTCTGTTGTCTGGTTGGCTGATTTCAGCACACAAACTTACCAAAGGCCAATTACAGCCTTCTGGGATGCAGGAAGTCAAGACCAAGTTAGGAAAGATGGAGAAGTTATTGAAATGACAGGAAATAATCAAAAAACGTTATATTTTACATCGACTTCAACTTCATGATGAGAAATTGACAGGCTGACTAGTGTGTCAAGAGCTGTTTCATGTGTGCCTATTTTATATTCTCACTGTGAATGTGTGAGGATGTGTGTGTGTGTGTGTGTGTGTGTGTGCGTGTCCTGTTCAGTATGCCAGCAGTATATCCTTGGCATCATTACCACTACATCTGCCAATTGTGAGCTGAGTGAATGTCTGTCATCACACCGCCTCTCTCTGTACATAGAGATGCAGGGCTGAATATTAACTTTGTTAGCCTTCTTCATTGAGCGTGTTTACATCAGTGATTCTCAGCCTTTTTCATATCAAGGACCCCTAATTTAGCACACATTAGGGCCACGGACCCCGATTTGATGAGATTTTGTCTCTCGGACCCAAATCTGAGAATATTTTAATTGTTAGATATGATTTTCACCAGAATTCTGTATCTGTATTGTAGATAGAGAGATAACTGTGGAACTATGATCAAAATAGTCATTCTTCTACATTCTCTAACTGTGTTAACTTCTTGTAAACGGATTAATTATGAAGTTTAACGATTCATCAATTTGCTGGGGACCCCATGGGACCCCCTTAAGGACCCCTGGTGGTCTCCGGACCCCATGTTGAGAACCACTGGTTTACATGCACACAGTTTTCCTGATATCATTTCATATCCCAGTTTCATACAGTATTTGGGACAAACAGTTCATATGCCGTTTAAATGCAGAACACTATCATTCTGTTGCCCTTTCCTCTGATGGCTTCCTTGTATGTTTCCCCTGTGACTTCAGTGAAATAGACGCATTTTAATGTTTTACCTTGTTTTTGGTCTTTGCTACAGAGACTCTGGAGGTGCGGCCGACTGGGAGGAGACCTCGGGGCAGACCCAGGACACACTGGAGGGACTACATCTCCCAGCATGCCTAAGAAGGGCTGCAGGACCCCTGAGGAGGAGTTGGAGGAAGGTGGTGGGGAAAAGGACGTGTGGGCTGTTCCCACTGTGACCCTGACCTGGATAAAGGAAATGGATGGATGGAGGAATAGATGGATGATGTTTACTCCGCACCAAGAAATACAGCATTGGGAACAGAGGTTGTTGTTTCAATGAATCTTACATCTGGGCACTTAACCCATCAGTTGTTCCAGACCATTTATTGGCTGGATTTGATGATTTTGGATGCCGTTTCATATGATCTCCTTCAGCAGTTACTGGGCAATATGATTGTCAACTAGGCTACTACATTCTATCAGTGACAGTTATTCTTTACAATGACACTGGGTACATCTATGAAATAAGTTGTGTAGCAGGAATGAACAACAAATGTGTCCACGATTTTCTGGACATAATTGTGTAATTTCTGAGGCCCATGTAAGACTCTGCTACATATATTTTGAGTCAGTAAAAGGTTTCTCTGTACATTTTTTGTAATGGATCTACAATGTGATCAAACTAAATGCTGGATTTGGGCTTTGAGAGACAGACAGATAGACAGACAGACAGACAGACAGACACAGAGAGAGAGATCCAGAGATTCAGACAAATATGCAGAGAGACACATTCTGGGATATAAAGATAAAACCAGGTTTAGAAAAAAATATAAACACACAAAAAGCAGGCAGACAGGTAGACACAGGCAGATAAACAGACAGACAGATGGGCAGGCACACACACAAACACGCACACTTACAAAATATCTATTTTGCAAGATTTACACATTTAAATTGTAAATTCACAAATTCCCATCAAATTGGATTAAGTAATTCCAGTTTAAATTAAGCATTATTATTTATGAAATTGCATTAAATGAAGAATAATCATTTATGAAATTGACTCAAATAGAGCTAAAATAAATTGAATGAATACATTTAAATGTAATTAGTTCTTATAATGCCAATGCATTTCTAATATATTTTTTTGCGTCTCACAGAGAAATTTCCAAACTGGAATAATTAAAATATACAGTACTGTGCAAAGGTCTTAGGCACCCTAGATTTTCTATATAAATTTCTTAGAAGTCTTAGATGTTTATTTGTTTTCTGCATTAGTGTGTCAGTAGACTGCTGTTTATTGTAAATTTTTGATATTCAGAAACTTTTCATTTCATTAGTTTTGAAAGCATCTTTGCTTTGTGGATTTCTTTGACATATGCCTTTTGCACACTACTGTATATTACCTGGTTACATATATCCAATAACACTCAGACACTTTATAGTTCAATTTATCTGTTTCAGTCTAGCCAAAACATTTCTAACATTTCTAATATTTTGTGTTTATTTGGATATATCAAGTAAATCAGCACCTACGAGGGTCAGTGTTCATTTTGTGTGTGCATACAGGCAGAAGTGGAGAGAGAGATATGGAAATATGATATTGGAAGAGGGTTAAAGTGACTGATACAGAGACACAGACTGCTGGTTGTTTCATAAAACAGAGTTATCAAAAGGAACCACAGACAGAGAAATGGAGACAGAGAGACAATAGAGAAACAGAGGGACAGAGACACCGTCGGCTATATCATTAAGACCGGAGTTATAAAAAGTTGATAATTAAAGACAGGCCTCAGAGGACGGGAGGAGATAATTGGCTTTCTCGGCCGCGACACTCCGACCCACTTTACCACCAATAACTTAATAAGGCACAATGTCATATTCACTGAATTATGGAGAAATCAAGAGATACGTCTTTCTTGGGATTTCGCTAAGATTCCATTTGCGTGGCTGTGTGTGTGTGTGTGTGTGTGTAAGTGTGTGTAAGTGTGTGTGTGTGTGATCTCCTCCTGTCACACTGCCAGCCAAAACTTGCTTCACGTGGTGATGCAGGTTGTGTTTGTGTCCCAGAAACAGGTGGCTTCGCTTTTCAAAGTGAAATGGAAAGCTGAACAATCGCGCTGCCCATACTTAATTTGCTACTACATTATGATTTAATATTCCCCTTTTCTTTATGTTTTTACAGCTATTTTCCCTCTCTCTTAAAGGCCCAATCCGTAGTTCCAGTGCAAACAAAAGCGTAGCTCCACCGCTCGAATACCAAAATGCAGGAATGGAGACTTTGTGCTGTTGTGAATCTATAGTACACGTTAGTGCAAAGATGACAACCAACACATTATTAAGTTAGACATTAAACTGATTTATGGAACTAAGGTTGGGTGTATTTTAAATTTGTAAAAGCTTTGTTCACTTTTGCTGTTTGCAATGTTTATAATTACATTAAGGAGATATTTCTTTGAATTTGGATGGCATGAGGAGGTTAAAAGCTTGTTTTTTCACTATGCATTCCTTACAAAATACTATTACAAATGTCCATGAATGATACACAAAAAAAAAAAATCCCAAATTGGGGCTTTACTCCAGACTTCCACTCCAGAAGATAAGGGGGAAAAAAACAGAAAGAAAGAGGAGAAAAGCAGAGAGGAAAGGGGAGAATAGGAAAAAGTGTAAAGTGACAGAGGAAGGGCAAAGAGTCACAGAGGAAATGAAATCTGACGTGGACTCTTGTTATTAACAGTCAGAGTTCACTGAACCTTTCTACGGTTCAGCAGCTAACCTGTGATCCTGTGTGTGTGTGTGTGTGTGTGTGTGTGTGTGTGTGTGTGTGTGTGTGTGTGTGATTACTTATGCCTGTGTGCATGTCTGTGTGTAAATGAGAGAGACAGAGACTGTACTGGGTGTGCAGGTGTCTGTGAGAGAGACTGTATGTGTATGTGACTGTATGTGTGTGTGTGTGTGTGTGTGTGTGTTTGTGTGTCCTGAGTAGAGACAATAATAGCCCCTCAAAGTGACCTCTTACCCCCTCTCTTACACACACACACACACCTCTCCTCCAGAGTGTCTGGCCAGCATGCTGAGTTAATTGAATCGGCCAGGGCTGTGTCTGTCTCGGTGTGTGTGTGTGTGTGTGTGTGTGTGTGTGTGTGCGTGCGCGAACATGAAGGTTTGTATGCACACTGTATGTGTATTAGCATGCATTCTTGTGTGTGCACATGTGAATATGAACATTATATGTGTGCGTGCTTGTGACTATGCAGGAATGTGTACATGAGCATTAATGAGTACGATAGAGTCTGTATACATGTTTGTGTGTGTGTTACATTAATTTTCTGAGTGTGTGTGTGTGTGTGTGTGTGTGTGAGAAGAGAAAGTGTCTCTCCTCCCACGCCATGTCGGGTTCAGCCAAGGTTAAACAGTTTAACTACTTTTAAAAACTTTTTCACCTTAACAAGACGTGTTGCTGCCTGCTTCCACTGCTGCCAGTGTGTGTGTGTGTGTGTGTGTGTGTGTGTTTGTGTGTATGGGTGGGTGTGTGTGTGTTGGTGCTTTTGCCATTCTATATGGTGTAAATTGGTGTTCAAAATTAAAGGTTATCAAAGTGCAAAGACAATAGTCTTTAAGTTACTGGATAACTATCATAGTGAGAGTAAATCTTTTTGAGCAGCAAGCTACTAGAAGCAACAAATTGACCTGTTTACATAATTAAATGTCAAAGTGACTCTTCTTAATTAAGTTTAACAAGCTGCAGCGTAGAACTCTCCGTCAATTATGTTACATCCAATTACATGAAATCCATAAGTGAATGTTGTCCTTTGAGTCACACAAAGCACTAATAGGGTATTTCTGTCTTTATCTTTTTTGATATTTTCACCCACACCCTCCCACTCTCTCCCTATGATCTGCCATGTTTCCATCGTCCAGTTCAGCTGAGGTTTTCGTTCAATCGTCGTATTGATTGTGTTTTTCTTTTGAGGTGAGATGTTCTCATAATTACCTTCAGGTTTCATCTCACCTGCACAGCTACAGCTCACTTTCATCTTCATCTCCTCTGTGTTTATCTTCTTCTCTGCCTTATTTGTGTGTTATCATTTATACGTGCAAAGTTGTGGCGCGTTTTTCTCCCTCTCTTTTTCTTTCTCTAAATGTTTGTGCATGCAGATGTTTTTCTTCTTTCTTTCTTTCTTTCTTTCTTTCAATCATCTGTCTCTCTTTCTGTATTCTATATGGAATACTGTCAACTTATAATGTGCATTGCCATGTCAGGTAAAAACTTCAGAAACCAAATTCTTCCACCTGACTGTCAGTGTGCTTTGTGTTAGCAGCACTGACTGTGTGTCTAGCATCTTTTTAAGCTAGCAGAGCTGAATCAATGCTTAGGCAACAAAATATCAGAATACTAAATACTAAGTGAAACGCTAGCTGTAAAATAGATGCAGGAAAGATTAGACTATATCATGTCATATTGTATCATATTTCTGATGCCTTGTGGACAGGTACATTTTACCACAACATGCCACCTTAGAAGCATGTTTACCATCTTATAAAAGTCCATTTAAACAGCACACATGTTGCTAAAGCCTGTAGAATGGGAGCTACTGTGGTTTCTTGTATGTTTTTATTTATTTATTTTAATTTAATCACTCACTTTAACCTTACATTTACCCATCCATAAGGCACTCTTTCGTCAGGAAATACTTCATATTCAGGGTAATGATAATGATTCCACTAAGTCAATTTTTTATTGCTGTGTTTCTTGCTTCGTGCTGTACAACACAATGTTTAAACTTTTTTTTGTTTTTCCAAAAGTAAAAAATGTTATGTTTTTATTTTGAACCGGTAAATCACCTAACTTTCAATATTATTGTGGCAGGCTTAACGCACGCTGCTTTGAGATCACAGATTGCCAAACCGGATGCATGGTTTTCAAAACAGAGAGCAAGGCTTGTTAGACTGCACACACAGGTTTCAAAGCTGGGAGTGCAGATTTCCACATCAACATTTCTTTTCCACCAAGTGGCCTCGAAGGAGCTTCGCTCCTTTGCTAAAAGTGGAAGTATTTTTAACTACTGACCACTCTGACTGCGAAAATCACGCTGAGCTCTCAGCTCTGCCTGGAAGTGTGCAACAGCGTGTCCTTCACACTGTTGCACACACCGAGGAAAAGAAGCCATTATCGTAAAGAAAGGACCTGGTGGACGCACACACACACACACACACACACACACATACACACACTCTGGTCCCAACTGACTACTAGTGCAGGGATTTTCACATAGATGGCAACACACATACAGTAAATGACGTAAATGGTAGAAGCCTTTGCTAGCAGCAAAGTAACCATATGCACGCACACACACACACACACACACACACATACATAGTCTCTCTCTCTCTCTCTCTCTCTCTCTCTCTCTCTCTCTCTCTCTCTCTCTCTCTCTCATCTCAACACACACACACACACACACAGACACACACAGATAGATAACATGCAGCAATCCAGGCCGGTCCAGAATCAATGTCTCCTATTGAGATTTTCCGCCTTCAGTGTCAGAAAGCCTGAAGGTTGTGTGTGTGCATGTAAGTGTGTATGTGCATGTGTGTGTGTCTTGGGATGGGGGTGGAGGATAGCAAGGTCATAAAGTACAGAGAAACAGTTACACATGCGCACACACACACACACACTGCCTGGTCAAGTATTTGTTCCAAGTGAACAGAAAATCACATCAGGTTGACTGTAAAAACGTCTTAAAGCACAACTTGTGAGATGAAATGCAAGAAACAGCTCAAAGGAGCCTTCTGCGTATGTGTGCATGTGTATGTGTGTGTGTGTGTGTGTGTGTGTTCAGGTCAGTGCTGCGATGTATTTTTAGTGCCGGCGGGTGACCATCAATAACCCAGACGTTGTAAGTCGGTTTTCACCCATCTATCAGGCTCGTATGCTGCCCAGGGCTCGAACCCACGAACCCCTCATTTGTCTTGCCGTGTTTTCTTGCTCTGACAGTCCGCCAACCCCCACTCACACACACCCACACCCACACCACACACACACACACACACACACACACACACACACACACACACTTGTCCCTTCACTGGCCTACAATAACTGGTGTGAAACTAAGGTTAAGACTAAAGCTCACTGATAACCCTATGTATGTGAATAGCAGGGTTGGGAAGTGAATTCACTACAGATGTGTACAGCCTGTATTATTTGCAGGTGTCAATAAAATGGAAAAACTGTGATTTTTTTTTTTATGGATCTGAACTCCATTGCCACGAGCTGCCATGAAGCTGTCAAGCATCATGTTGGACATCTGGCTTTTTAGCTGTTTCTGTGAACAATGTTAAGGCAGGACGCATCAATCAACCTGCTAATGTCTGTCACAGGGAAATACAGCACAACCTGCGCTTTTCAAACGATTACAAGTGCAACGCAGTGGCAGAAAAACGCCACTGTCACAAAACTCGGTTTCTGAAGTTTTCCCACCTAACATGAAAATATGCACATTGTAAATTGATAATATTCCATCCAGAATACAGAAAGAAAGAAAGAAAGAAAGAAAGAAAGAAAGAAAGAACAAGTACAGATCCTGCACAGGCCCATGTGTTGAATTCCACTGATGTAACTTAAATACCACAGGTAATAACGTTACCTACCGTTAAATTTTGTAGGGCAGCCGAAGACGTGGATGTCTGTACATTAACGGCAGAGAGTGTGGCTCAGTGTGTGGGAGCAATGGCCGATTATCAGTTAAAATACCTATTCCACAAACGTCACTTCAGTACCACAAGGTAATAACGTTACCTACTGTTAAGGTTTGCAGGGCAGCAGAAGACGTGAATGTCGGTACATCGGCGGGTAAATCGGCGGAGAGTGAGGCTCACTGTGGCATTTAGCCCATAGACAAGAGGTCAAGTCTTAGTCAAAGACGCCCTCTAGAGGCCATCTCACAAAGCGACATCTAATGAAGCGACAGATGTATGACTGACTGCCAGACCTGAGGGAAAAACATCTGCATGCACAGAGAAAGAAAAAGAGAGGAAGAAAAAAAGAGGCTGACTAAGGTTCACGCTACAACGTATAAATGGTGACACAGAAAGTTAAGCTCCTTGCTCAAAAGCACATCGTCAGTAATATAATAATAAATTAACAATCATAATAATAATCTCTATTTTTATAGCACTTTTAAAAAACTGAGTTTACAAAGCTGCTTTACAGATGAAAGAACAGCAAAGGAATGAAATAACAAAGCATTAGAAGTAGAAATAAGAGAATAAAAGGACAGGAGAATAAAAACAAGCTGGAGGAGATAAAACACCTGAGCCAAGTGAATGTGATGCACAGTTGGACATTTATGAAGCTTGAGGTTTGCAAGCATAATTGGCAACGTCTGTCAGTGTAGAGACAATTAAACTAAAGGTAAGGTAACTTTGATTTGAAAATAGGTGTGTGAAGAATTAGAGAAGAGAACACAGACGATATGGCGGTTGTAAATTGGTCTTGTCTCATGTACTCTAATGAAAGACCTTGTCTATGTGACCTATCTCTGGGATCTTTAACAAATAATACCGAGGATTACTCAGCTGCTAGAGTTAAAATATCTTTAAAGGAGTTTTGTACTGGCGACAGATAGCTTTTTCCTCCTCTCATCATGTTCGCCTGTTTGCTCATATAAATGCCTGCCTGTCAGCGCTTCACTGTATCAGGTTGTCATTACCCACTGATTGCGATTTACCCAGAATCCATCGGAAATGCCATCATAAGTTTGTGTGCGCACTTAAATTCCAGCAAAACAAAACTTTATCCGACAACGATTTGCAACCTTGGGTTTGTTTACACCTGAAGTGGCGTTTTATGCCGTTGAGACATGGCATTTCATTTTGGTATTAGCGCACATCGTCCATATTCTGTTGTCTTGAACGATGTGACCATTTTTCACAAGGAAAGACGCAAGATCATCAGAATGACACTTACACAGAAGAAAAATTGCATCTCCTATGTGTGTTTTAGACGTGTTGGGAGGCGTTGGGAGCCGCGAGGTAAGTCGATTTCAATTCAGAGTTTCTGCCGAGGCAATCTATAAATTATGCCCAGTGTCTGTCTTCCACCTCTCTCTCTCTCTCTCTCTCTCTCTCTCGCTCTCTCTCTCGCTCTCTCTCTCGTGTCAATTCCAGAAGATGTGTTGTTGGCATGATAAAATAATCATGAATGTGTCTCAACTTAGGTCAAACAAACAAAGAAATAACTTGTATACAAATTGAAAAATGTATTGTCCAACATACAGGACCATATTACAATCCTAACTTGGTTCATTGGCTCTCTCTCTGTCTCTCTCTCTTTCTCCAAGGCTTCTCTTTCTTTTCTGCCATCTCTCCCTCTGCTTTCTCTGACACATCACAGCAGGAAACTGGAAAGCAGGGTGACATGGCCCTAAGGACATCACATACACACACATACACACACACACACACAGGCACAAAGCACAGCAGGGGATGGAAGAGTAGGAGAGCAGGGTCCTGAGGACATCAAAGCTGTGACACACAACCACTGGGTAATTTGGTTAAATTAAAAAGGAGGATGGCAAGCAAATGGAATGTTCTCCTTCAAATTTATCATGAAAACGGGTGATGGTGGGATAGCGAATTAATTTCCACCCACACACTTTTTGTGCCAACAAGAGGGTTAGTTTAATAATTTGTGCTAAAAGGCGGGGAAGCCATCAACCTTTGAATGGTGTAACATAATGGATCAGGTAAATAAAGATGACAACTTCCAGTTTTGGTCTGAAATTAGATATCTGCTATCTTAAAATGCGTAGACACAGCTTCCAAAGACTCCCAAACTACACAATAATGATTCATTATCTCAAATGTGCAACCCAGTCAAAGGTTTGGACACACCAGAGTGAATGTATTTAAAGCCATTTTGATCTAAAAGCTTATGCTTAAATGCTTGAAATTTGTTTTTTAGACAAATATAAATAATAAAGTTGATGCCTGTGTATGAATTTCTTTCCAAAGCCTTTGCCTTTCCATCAAGACAAAGGGTGGCTACTTTAAAGAATCTAAAATATGAGATAGTTTTGATTTGTTTAACACTTTTTGTGGTCACTACATAATTCCATTTGTCTTATTTCATAGTTCTGATCTCTTTAAATGCGAAAAATAGTAAAAATAAAGAAAAATGCGTGTGTCCAAACTTTAGACTGGTATGCATTATTAACTCTCAGGATCTACACATTGCAATAGAATAATGGGCAAGCTATTAAAATAAACTGGCGAAAGTGTGTTTGCCTGCTGCTGTTTGTTTCATGTCTCCTAAGGCCCGGCCTGCAAAAGCAAAATGGAGATAATGCAAAAACTAACTGTGTCAGATTTGGATAGGCTTCAGCATAAAAATCTAACTTAATCTAAAGAGCCTGTCCACCCAGTCCTGGGCCAAACACAAAAGCATTTCAGACCGTAATGGGAGGTGGCCGCCCCTCGCTCCCACTTGGCTTAATCACATCTGAATGGCCAAAGTGACATCTGAATAGCTGTGTACCATCACAGGAGTGTTTTCTGGATGACCGTTTATGACCAATCCCTGTGCACATTTTCCCACCAGGAAGTGAACTGCCATTTGCTTTTTTACAAGCTGGCCACATGTGACAAATACTATAGGTAACAGGCAACTTTGGAGGGAGCAGCCTCTGGCATTTTCGCAATTTGACAATTCAGCCAGGTCTATTAATACATAACTATCACAAGGTACACAGACCCAAATGCTCACAGAGGGATTTCTGTTGTTTTTTTTGTATTCTCAGTAAAAACAGATGATTAGCGTCTGCACACATGCTGGAATTGAAGAGACATTACAAGGCATTACATGCTGCAATAACTGAGTAAATGCTTTAACCAAAGTGTATGGATGCCCTATCATTTAACTATCTGACTTCTTAGCAATAACAGATAAATCAAACTAATGTAATACTTTATTGATACCTTATTTACCAAACTGATCTCACTGCAAGAAGTCCCACATTTCACCGGATCATAATTGGGGGAATTGAATTTGCAACATATTAGAGAAAAGGGCGGTACCTCTGATAGTCTTGCCTACAAGTCATTATTATGTGTACAAAAAGCCGAGATTTACATATTCATTATTAGCCCAAGGGTAACATGGCTGTATTTTTGCACCAGTGCTATTTGGTGCTCTCTCCACTCATTAAGTGTGGTTAGTGAATAGCATGGCATTCTAATTTGGACGTACAGTGTGGGCTTAGTAAGTGGTAGGAAACCCACAGCATATCAACAAAACAATGCTGTGAAGACTAAAGCATTGGCTGCACTTGCACTTTGCTGTTTTTGCAAAGGACATTATACCTAGAAATCTGTAGACTCCCGCACACATACAGTATACCTGAAATCTTGCTTCCTCAGGTTTTTTAATAAAGTGATATGATCTAATTGAGTCTGGCAAAGAGTGAGAACATGTCAGTAACAGATGCATTGGACATAGCATCTTCATATTAATGAAACATTTTTTTTTTAAACTAGCTATCACCTGGCTTCAGACTGCAACACTACCATGTATCAGTGTGTGTGAGAGAACTTGGAAGAAGGTGTGTGTACGCTGCATGCATGCAAATGGTGTCAACTGTGATTGGTTTTGTTGTTTGTGCATCCAAGTGTTTCTGTGTGTGTGTGTGTCGTTCGATCTGCTTGTATGTGCATGAAGACCTATGTTTCGCTTTATGTTGTTCCTGTGCACCCATGTGTATTTGCCGTTCTGTACCACAGACTGTATAAAATGTGAGCGTGTTGACTTTCTCCTGGCCTGTTTGAAGCGCTGACATGTTGCATTTTTGGAGCCAGGGTTTGCAAAGGGAAGCTGGTGCATGGAGCCAGGCTGAAGCCCACAACTGCAGGAAAAGCCAACCCATATTGTCTAATATGGTCGTAAAGCACACCCACATGTAGCCTGGAGCCAATGTCATTGCCAAAAATTATGCAGACGCTCTCCCTTACATACAGTGGCACTCTCACAAATACCTTCCTAATGGCACAATGATTTAAAAGAATCACCATGAGGGCAGACATTAGAAGATATGAAATTAGCTAATGCGACTATAACTTCTTGTAAAAAAAAAATGGATTGGCTGTATATTTCTATATGGAAGATAGGCCTTGGCCCCATTAACTAAATTGAGGTGGGTGGGGTTCAAGTGGTTCTGCAGCCAGACAGTAGAGGAGGAACCGTCTCTCCCAGGACTTACACATTGGCATCAAAAGCCAAGTCCAGTTTCGCTGCCTTGGGATAGACACACAAAACATGAACGCACACACACCATCTAATCTGTTTAAAGTTTAAGATCATGAAGCAACACTTTGCACTTCCCCTGCAGATATAAATCTATTTTGCAGGCTGTTCCATTGTTTCCATTTGGCTTCAAAAGCAAAGGCCAATTTTGGCCCCTTGGTCTGTACAGAAATATTCATTTCATTTTGTTTGTCTTTATTTTTTTTGCCATTGTAGATTAGCTGCAACAGGCACGTAAGTGACAGCTGGAGCAAAGGTAAGCGGCAAACAAAAAACTTGCTGTCATAAATTTCACTAATTTACAGATGCCTGACTGACTGTGTTTGTGTTTGTATGTAGATGAAATTGGCTGTCTGAGCGTGTGTGTGTTTGTGCATGTTAAATTGTCTCAGTCTAAATTGATCACTACAACACAATCTGTAGCCGGAGAGCACATATTACTCACGCAACTCATGCACACACACACACACACACACACCCAGACACATTCACACATGCACGCATACATTGGCATACACATAAAAACACATACATGCACACACACAAAAATGAAGACAGACACACACGCAATGGTTTCCATAAAGTTAATTGTACAAAGGTGTTAATTTATCACTGCTGTACATTGGTGTGTGTGTGTGTGTGTGTGTATGTGTGTGTGTGTATGTGTGTATGTGTGTGGTGAGGCGGATGGGGTTGCTCTGATTAGACAAATAAAGATCAATGGATCATTTTAGCTGGGAGAGAGTGCTACAGGAAAGGAAAGGGAAGAAAGGGAAATGAAAGAACAGAAGAGGAGATGAGTAAGAAGAGGGTGAGAGAGGTTAAAGGGCATTTCATAGTCAATATAAGGGCTGTGGCAAGTTGTTACGTGACAAAGATGTATTTTCACCACTGTGGAGTGGCAGCTACAATTGCTAGCGAGGTTTAGCCGGTTAGCTTGGTTCATTTCCATCCCACTGTAAACATCCACATGCTCTGCTGCTCCTGCTGCTTGGGCCAGATTAACCTGTGTGTCTTCTGAACACACGGACAGTCCAACGGGCCGAATCAATCAACAGAAACTCTGATAGAGCTCTGAATTTCTGATTTCTGATTTATTTATTTAATAGAGACAGTGCATTTTAATGAACAATTAAACCCAAATGTTGGCTAAATATGCCAGATTTAGACACTAATTTGTTTTGATCATCCAGTAACCTTTTTTTTTTTTCGATGTTTGGTTGGAATTCATGAATACCCCTCTCTCTCTCTCTCTCTCTCTCTCTCTCCCTCAATGTGCAAATACTGTAATCAAAGTGAACTCTTATCAGCATTCTATCAATATTTTTTTCCCTTAACTGTGATCTGATCTGTCATGAAACACACACAGTCAGGCAGTCCAGCCAGCACCATAATCTTTTAGATGGTGCATGTGTTGCCCCTGTATCTGGCAGTAAGGGGTTTCAGAACACAAGCAAGACAAATCAGACGGGCGGGTTGGCCTGTCGCCGGGCAGATTAGAGAATTAATTCTGAAAGAACAGAGAGGGAAACAGAACATGGGACCGACAGAGATAGAGGGGTGTAGCAGAGACAAAGGTTGAAGGTGGGTGATTCGAATATGTGGACTGGCTGAAAAAAAAACTGGGCGGAGACAAACACTTTCCTCTCAGATAACAAGTACCTGCAAAGTGCCCTTGAGCAAGGCATTTAACCAACTGCTCAGCAGCCAAAAGATGACAGTCAACTCCAAGGTGTGAATGTGTTTAGATGTGTGAACGTGAAGCAGTGTGTTTTAATACAACAGACACAAACAGGCAGAGAGAGAGAGAGAGAGAGAGAGAGATAGTAATCGCACCATCGGCCAGCATTATCTGAAACTGGCATACACTCACACACACACACACACATAATCTGCATGGTTTTCTTGTCTCGCTGTGTTGGGGTTTCTTGTCTTGTTATTTATTTCGCTCTGTGCTGAGGCCGTACATATCTCAGAAATCTCTGAGTGTACAACTTGACCGGCCTGCCCTGGAATAAAACAGCTGCAATTCATCAAAACCATTTTCTTTTTCCACTCATTTTCTCCCTCTCTCTCTCTCTCTCTCTTCCTCTCTCTTAGTGTTGGTGTTAACACGTAGAGTTGTCATGTAAGGCCCAAAACACCATCTGTAGACACTGGAAAGCTATGAATACAGAGTGAAGAGTTTACCGTCCTCTCTGCTCTATTTTTCGTTTTCTTCTCTTTGGAAGAAGATAAGTTCTTCTCTTTCTTTATCTTTTCTTTCTCTCCTCTTTTCCCCTCTCATTCCTCCTCCTCCCATATATCTACATTGATGAGGAACACCAGGTTTGAATGCCAACAAAGTGCATTTTTCCAAAACAGCAGAGATTTAGTGCTGCAAAGCACTCAAAGCATGTTAATGAACTACAACAACCATAACTCATTGCACCTTCGACGCAGCACATGGTGTTGGTGCTGCAATCACGTTGAGTCTGTAGCGACACAAATTGAATAGAGATTCAAAGATTGAAATGTAGCCTTGGAAATAAATATAAAACAAACATTTAGTTGGGTGGCTGCTAATTTAACTGGGTGGGCCGCCAAATACAACAAATACATGGGAAACCTGCTTAGTAAAGGGTTAACAAGTGGTTCATAAACACAAATTCATATTAATAATTATATTATAATTTGCGCCCCTTTTATAGTTGCATCTGATTACCTCTGAAAATGTCAATGTCAAAATGCCTATGAAATGAGAGAGATGGTGTTGAGGAAGAAATGGAAACGTACCTATACTAAGCAACATTCCTATTTAGCATACACCATAAGTGCCTAAAACTCAAGAAAACTGAGTCTAGGTTGCTTCACCGTTAAAGGATTAAACTCTAAAGTAACATCTTGTGTGTAATGTGCAAATGTTCAAATCTGATAGGTAACATTGACAAAATAACTCTATAGAAGAGGGTGGCCACCTCTTATTATGCATCTCATTAAAGTGCTAGAACTATAATTATCATTGGTTGTTCTGTCTTGTTCATATGACCTTATACCTTTTGACCAATAGCTTTATTATATTATATATGTATTAACATGCTCATGAATATTCAGCACTATTAAACTGTGTAATCATCCAGATTTTGAGTTCCTTGGCTCCCAACCTGCAGATAAACCTGATAAATTGCCACTCTCTTGCCCTGAGTTTTCTTCCACAATGGAATAAAAGAGATAATACGACTGCACAATACCAATGTAACACTTTATTTTTCATTGTTCAGTTGCTATATTTCTTCCTCTTTCTGCCTCTGTGCTATCAGAGTTTCTAATGTGCCGCAGATCAGCATATTGCAGAGCTGGTAAGGCAGGTTTCTATGTTTTTGTTTTTGTTTTTGTTTTTGTTTTTGTTTTTCTATTGGGGCAAAGGTGACTGTGTGACGAAGCTGTTTAGACTGGTTTCCTCGCTGTTTCTAAAATGTCATGGACCAGCATGTTGCAGAATTGGTTAGGTAATGTTTCTATGCTGTTTCTTCTCATGGCACAGATGAACCTTTGTCTTAGCTGTTGTTGTTGTGACAGGTGTTAAGCTGCGATGCATCATCTGTCGGAGTAATGCTGTCTGGGGCGCGGGGAGATTCAGCGTCACTTGGCAGGTACACCAAACAGAAATGCTGCTTAACATCTAGAGTAAAATACAGAGAAAATCCTGTTCTCCTGCTCTCACCTCTTTGTTGTACTGTTTCTTTCTTCCTTTCTTCCCTACCCCCTTTCTCTCACTCTCCTCTCTCTTTTTCTCTCCTTTCTCTCTCCTCCCCTGTGAGGATGAAGTAACCATCTCTTTCTGTAAATTATAGAAAATCTTCCATCTTTCATCTCTCTCGCTGTCACTTGAGCTCTCCTGTCCTCTCTTGCCTTCTCTCCTCTCTCCTCTCATCTGTAAGGAGGACAAAGCAACATATTTCAAAGTAACATATGGGCAAGTTTCCAGGACAAAAAAAATGAAAAATTGTTCCTTTTCTCCTCTCTCTCTCTCTCTCTCTCTCTCTCTCTCTCTCTCTCTCTCTCTCCTCACTATACCTCGTCCTTGCTCACCTCTCCTCTCTCATCTCATCTCCTCTCCTGCTCTCTCTCCTCCTCTCTTCTACTCTCTCCCTTCTCTCCTGTCTTTCTCTTCCTCTACTCCTCGCTGTCATGAGCCAAAAGAAGCTCCTCTAACAAGGTGAAAAATGATGATTGGAGGGAGTCTCTCTGTAACATATGGAAAGAAGTTTCCGGAGAGAAATGTCCGTCATTAAGACTTTAACCTACTGCTGGCTCAAAGGCCCCTCACTGCTGACCTAGCTCTCTGTGAGCGTCTGTGTGTGTGTGTGTGTGTGTGTGTGTGTGTGAGAGAGAGAGAGAGAGAGAGAGAGAGAGAGAAACCCAGTTGTCGGATGATGCCCCGCTGTATCCAGACATCCTCATAGATCACTCAGTCTGATGCAACACTCACACACAAACACACTTTTTCTCTCCCTCTCTCTCACACACACTAATGCGCTCTCTCTTACACACACACACACACACACAGACACACACACACACACAGGTAGGGGCCAGGCAGAGAGTCAGGAATCGTGTGGTTTAATTAATTACCATCTAAAAGTGACCAAGGTCAGAGTGCTGCTCAGCTGGAGAATGTTCCAGAGGTTACAGCCTCTTCGTCCGCCTCTTCTGAAGCTGTCAGCTGTCTGGGAAGGTGAAGTAAGAGCACCTTAGTGCCTCGGTCTCTAACTGCATATGGAGCCAACTGTTGAAACACTGTCGCCCTATACTGGCTTTCGTTCATGTTTTAATCCACTGGGCTGAAGTCTTGAGTCTCAAGGCGGTCAGCAGAGCTTTTGAAACGAGCGCCGACAGCACACACAGAAAAATAAAGGTGTGAACTGGAACCGAAAATGGCTCTTCGGAGTGATGCCATAGAAGAACTTCTGAGAATTTCTGGTTCCACAAAGAACCTTTCAAGAACCTTTTAATAGCCCAAAGAACCATACACTATATGGTTCTTTGGATGGTTATTGTATAGTTATTGGATGGTGGATGATGGCATAAATGTGGAAAATAAGCAAACTCCTCCATCGTAGATATTCTGCAATTGCAAATGGGGCTATAGAAGGGCAGATAAACAAAAACACAAAGCAGGAGTCTAAGCAAAGGAGTGCAGAAATGGTTATTTAAAGAACCTTGGTGTGAAAGGTTCTTTGTGGTCTTCTATGGCATCTCTCTGAAGAATCAATTTTTGGTTCCAGTTGGTACCTTTATTTTTCTGTGTGTATATGATAAAGTTTTGCGGTTTACACATATTTTAATGTTGGTAATGTAAATGCTGAAATGAAACAAACCTGGAATTTGGAGCTACACAAGTGTTCCTTTTAAGGCTGGTTAAAGAAAAAGTTCCTCCTTAAAGGGGCGTTAAGTAATTTCTGACTTCCATTGACCTCTATCAGCGACCAGTTGGAATTGCAACAACATCGACAGAAGTTGCTTCCTCCTACACAAGTCTCCGGCACAGTTTTTGTTCCCAAACAGAGCGTACGGGCCACAGAGTGAGATTTGAACGCCAGAAATCTCAGCACATGGTTAAGAAATCGTTGAGTCACTGATACTGCTCAAAAACCCTATGAAAACCCTGCTGATATTATGTTCATTTTGTGCTATGGGACAGTAAAAACCTTACTTATTTCTCCTTCTAGAGCAGATAAAGAAAACATTCCTTGTTAAGAACATACAATGCTTCCAGTTGAATGCCACAAGACAAAAAACGATGATTTTCAGCCTTATCTTCCAAATTATTTTGTGTGTGACAGCTTCATTTTAGCTGAATATTGACAAAATATTCAAAAAGGATATTGTACCATCCCAGGTACTTTTCATGTGTGAAAATGTGTTGCATATTGCACAGGTGGCCAATTCCAGACAACCCTCACCAAATCCAACACACACACTCTTTGATATGAAATTTAATTTTAAGCTTCTCAAATATGTATGGCCTCACTTGCCTTTCGGCAGGAAACTCCTCCAAAAAAAAAAAAAAAAAAAAAAAGAGTGGAAACCGCATCAAAGAGTGTGTGTCCAGAATTAGCCACTGGTAAGTTATAGCACATCAAAATATGGTGTGTAGAAAAGTAAGACATGAAGGAGTGTCTGAACTAACATATTCTTTTAAATATTCCAGCGTATTGTTTGTCAGATCCAGTCAATGATTCATCCTGGTGCTGTATTAGGCTGCGTTCACACATAATGTTTTTTTCTGTCACCTGAAAAAGTGCTGCGCCCGACTGCTTTTTTGGCAGAGCGGAGCGCTTTCAGCAGTTGAAAAATGTTCAACTTTTCAGAAAAGCGGCAGGTGACGTGAACTGCTTTTTTTTTTCTCAGCTAACCAATCACGGTGATGGAGAGGTTGGCTGTTTCCCATAACAACAACAAAGATAGAGAAAGCGCCGGTGGAGAAATTGGTCTTTGTAATAAGTGAATTTCCGTTACCGCAACACTGATCATGACATCACAGAGGCAGGATGAGATCATACTGGACGTGTATTAGGAATATACATATGATCCTCTTTTTATTTCTCCTCACAAAAAGCTCCAGGCAGCCTAAGTCAGAGAATCAGCGGTGTATCAAAAATAAACTCCAGGCTGCCCAAAACGTTAATCAGGGTTGTGTTAAAGTTACCTCCCTGTACACACCTTGATTCGGCATATTTTCAACAACTCAATTGGCTTCCAGTTGAAAAAAGAGTCATACAAATCAAATTGGGACTTACCCATAAAATTGTTCATAATGAGGTCCCCAAATATCTGTCCAAGTACTTTAATCGCTTCAGAGACATTCACAACTATGCAACAAGAGGCAGCTCAACAGATTTTATTATTTTTAGATTCAAGAGTTCAATGGGCAAAAATACCTTTTTATACTCGGCTGCAATTGAATGGAATAAACTTCCAGTATCGCTGAAACTCATTGAAGCAGAGATAAATTTTAAGCAGGCGATAAAGAAATGGCTAGCTAATAGTCTCTCAGAATAGGGACCTTGCACAAATTAACTTAGAGTTGTCCGTTTATGTTATTTCTGTTATGTGATTAAGTGGATATTGTATTTGTATAATGGAAATAAGCCTGTGGGCTTTATTGTGTAATTTAATCCTTGACAGTTTGTAAGTGTATATGATAACTGTCTTCAGGTGAAGCAGTATTATGTGTATTTTAAGATTGTCAAATAAATCTATCTACGTATCTATCTATCTATCTATCTATCTATCTATTTAGCACTTCAGAGTCTTTGTTTAAGTTTTGAAAACAAGCCTGGAA
This sequence comes from Centroberyx affinis, assembly GCF_046629955.1. Lineage (NCBI taxonomy): Eukaryota > Metazoa > Chordata > Actinopteri > Beryciformes > Berycidae > Centroberyx > Centroberyx affinis. The sequence goes on along the minus strand of NW_027283683.1, from coordinate 24,347 downwards.
AACAAGCAGCTTTTCTAGTAAGAGAGGAAGGCAGTCAGACAGACAGGCAGGCAGGCAAACAGCCATATGGACTTGTGTGCTCTGATTAATTAAACTGTCAGCAAGTGATGAAGGTCAGGAAGTTCCCCGGCTGTAGAATCCCAAAGAGCAGAGCGCGACAGCTCCGTTTGTGCTGCCGTCTTCAGGTTTAAATACTGGCAAGAAAAATGAAGCGGTCTTGTAGTCTAATTTACAAGTAATAATTCAACAGTGCAGGTGCTCAGATGATCATATTTTACACGATGTGATGTTGGATTTATTAAAGATCATGTTTATAGACTGAGAGAGAAAGTGAGAGGGGAGGAAAAGTAAGAGTAAGAAACAAACACATAAATAGGAAAAGCAGAGAGTCCGAGGCATTTACATAGAAATAATGAGAGCGAGACAGAGAGAGAGAAGAAGAAATCACAGTACAAGGTTGGCATCGTACCCGCTGAGCCCGCCAGGATGTCCCTGATGTTTCCGTGTTGGAGGCTCCTCTACTGCCTTGGGAGTTTAAATAAAGCACACCTCGGAGGATTCTTTTATTCTTTCTTGAGTTTTTTACAGAGAGCGAGCCAGGCAGTGAAATCTAATTATTATCTTCAATTTAACAAGGTCACAGCTCTATTCCTGGGTATGAGACCGTTTGAGAAGTCAAACACTTTCTAACAGACTGCTCAAATTATAAGATTCAGTTTGGCACTGTAAATTACTGAGTAATCCGTTACCACTCTACACTGGTTTCAGCTTCTTTTTGGTTGTATTTGGACTGGGTATGTGATCTTCAACAGACTTTCGGGAAGAGAATGTTGCTCGATGCCCATTTTTAAGCCCATGGAGGCCGACTTTCACACAAGTGGACTAGTGTGATACTTTGTCTGAGGGCTTCACATGCCTGTGTACTTTTGAAATTACAAAATGGGTATTAAATGTGTTTCTTTGGTCCTGTGGTGATGAAACTTACTCTGCATGTAGCGAAACATTTCTTGCCTCTTTACTGAAGAAAGAAAATGAAAAACACTGAGGCTGAAGTTGATATTGTCAATCTGTCGACCCTAAGTGATACAATGCAGGGCACAACCAATAACGAAATAGAAATTTTGGTTTCCCGCTGCGTAAAGCTACATTAGGTAATTTTGCACATTGGCTGCATCAAATGGCAGTGAGATGTAATGGTTTGAAAAATATTCAAACCTCAATACTCAGGAAATCATGTAACATAGCTGATAAGACCCTAACCCTAACCACATAAAACACTTACTGTTTAGATTTAAATGTAACACCCTGTAAGCTTTTCCATCATGTTTTGTGAAATTTTAAGGAACTTACTGTAGCTGATTAGACATATACATACATATACATATGATGCTGGCCTGATTTTAAAGGGTCCTGGCAGAGTTACATCTGCACAAGTCTTGGCTAAACCAAACCTGCTCAGGATTGTAATGGAAAGCCAAAGGGCCCAGGTAGCTATGGTACTCCCATTACAGGAACAGCAAATTGTTTGGGTAATGGTAAAACTGGCTCATGAACGTAGATAGATAGATAGATAGATAGATAGATAGATAGATAGATAGATAGATAGATAAATAACCAAACAAATAAGTTATAAAAGTGCCTTTGTCAAACTCAAGGACACTGTGCAACCGCACAGGGTGGGCTGCAAAATATAAAAACAACTTTAAAAAAAAAAGGCGGTATTGAGGAGATGGTATCTACTCAGGGGGCATTGCCATCCTGCAAGAACACCAGCTGCTCAAACAGATGGGTGAGAGCCTGCTCATAAAAACAGTGGTAGATACAGAACAGGTGAAAGAGCTCCAGAGTTTAACCGCAGCAGCAGCAGCGCAGGAGGCTGATGCAATGTTGTTAGAAATTAAAGGTAACAGAGGTCTTACTTGTTCTGCCCTCAAGCCAACAAACCACCATAGACCAGTTACCTGTTGCCCCTGTACTATCTTTTTTTTTTTAACACTAAAACTCTTACTCCTAATCCCTAAAAATGCCAGCGGGTCGGTTTTACCCTTCACAAGTTGTTGCATTGACTTGACACAAAACTCAACAATCCCAAAGGGAATGGAGAGGAGTGTTTTTCAGCAGGGCATGTGTGAACCAATCAATATCTATTATCTATGATGTTAATACTATTCGGAACCTTCTTCTATGCAATATGACCGCTGTGAGTGCTGCTGGATTATGCTGGAAAGAGGATTGTGTAAAGACTCACTGGGAAGGAAGTTAAACAGCATTGCCCAAGGTTAGATTACTGGTTATTGATGTTGGGATACCGCTATCTTGTAAGGTTTCATACATATTGAGTCATTATAAGGCACGTTGTAAAGCAGAAATACGCAGATTTCGATTTTAATGACGTGAACAAAGCACAGACAGAACAATAAATCCGGTTCTATGGCTTCGGGACAAGTTTATTTAAAGATGCTACAGATGATATATATAGAGAGGGAGCTGTCATTTGACTTGGTCCAATCAATTTCAATAGATGGTAGAGTGTTAAATTGTAAGCGCTAAAAGCATAATGAGAACTATAGGAACAAATGCAACACAGATACATTATTATGACAATTCATTTGCCATTAGTAAATTCAGAGGATATTCTATATGTTACCTTTAATGCCTGTTGCTCAGAAATGTTATGGTTGGTGAAAGGGAAAAGACTGAAATGTTCATCGACATTTAAAGAGATCTGATCAAACATGAATATGGAAAATAAGCCATTTGATTGAGGGAAAATTTGGGGTGTAAGCTGCAGCCCAAAGGATTTTTTTCAAGGCCCACACATATGTAGCAAAGTATTATAATCACAGTTTTCCATCATGTCCTTTTCAGAGCTAGTTATTCTTTGTACACATACGGTACATCTATACACACACACACACACACACGTACATACATGAATATACACACACTTGCGTACTTGTGTACCATCTTTGGCTGACGCAGCAGGGTGAAGCCTCCCTCTATTGTGAATTGTGCTGAAACACGCCTGCTGGACTGAATTTATATTTTAAACGACAACTCAAAACTTATCTTTTTAATCTAGCCTATAACTAGCAGTTAGTCTGTTTTAATCTTTAATTATTTTCTCTAATATTTTATTTATTATTATTTATTATTATTATTTTATTATTTTTTTTATTTATGATTCTATTTTGCATGCACTGTCTTCTCTTTCTTTCCAAAGAAAATGTTTAAATGCTATATTATTAATAGTAACACCCATTGTTTTTATTTTATTCCTTTTCCTGGGTTTTAAACTTGTGGTTTTAAACTTGCTGCTGAATTGTAGAGCACTTTGAGCTGCATTCTGTTCCTGAAAGTGCTATGTAAATAAAGTTAATTAATTCATTCATTCATTCATTCATTAATATACTGTATCTCACGGTGGCCGAGAGAGCTCAACGCACTGCAACTTAAGAAAACACATGCAAATAGACAAAACACAAGCAAAACAACAGAAAACATCTTCATCAATTTGACAACACATGCACTGCAAATACACACACGTTTCTGTATTTGGTTGTGTTGTGTGTATTTGCAGCACATGTGTTGTCAAATTGATGAAGATGTTTTCTTAATTTGCTTGTGTTTTGTCTATTTGCATGTGTTTTCTTAAGTTGCAGTGCGTTGAGCTCTCTCGGCCACCGTAGTATCTAGGCGAGATCGAGGGCAGGTGGTGGTGGTACAGCATCTTTGGGAGGAGACTGGGGAGATGGTGGGACAGGAAAGCGAGTGAATTGAGGTGTAGAGGTGTGGAGTTGATGATATACTAAAGAGGAAAAGCAATGAATGGATGGTTGGAGACGTGACATGACCAATTTTGCCACCGCAGGAGTAAAAAGCTGTGGAGAGCTGTGCATAAAAGAGCTTTGGGGAAATCAAAGAGGTAGAATATGAGAATATCTCCTCCCAACCGTTCATCATAGACTGAATATTCACCAACAGGTCTATTTAGTGTGTAGGATATCTAATCCTAGATGTTTATCTTAAATAGGGATTAACCTGTTTTTTAAAAGATAAAGAAATTCCCTCTCCTCTGCCCTCCATCCATATATTATTACCTCTGTTGCTCCCTCCCTTTCATCACTTGCTAACTCCATCCATCCTTTCCTCCATGCATCTCTCCTTCTTTCTCCCCATCCGTTTGCTTGGTGTGAGCACAGCGAAGTGGCGCTTGCCTCCTTCCATCCCTCCCTTTATCCATCGCTTCATCCTTCCTTTCATCCATCCATCCAAAGCTTGAGGAAAGGGGGGGAAAAAAGAAACAACCCTCCACCTCTCATTTAACCACACCTCCCTCCCTCTCTCCCTCCCTTCATCCATTCGCTTGAAGAGAGCCCAACAGAGCGAAAGACAAACAGGAACACTCTGTAAGGTCACTGTATGTGTGTGTGTGTGTGTGTGTGAGAGAGAGAGACAGAGAGATAGGTTAGTGTGTGTCTCAGAGAGACTACAGTATGTGTGTGTGAGTATCTATGTTCTTGTGCATGTGTGTACTTCTAGAGGTCATTCAGTGTGTGTGTGTGTGTGTGTGTGTGTGAGAGACAGAAAGATCAGTGCTTGTGTGTAGTAAAAAGGTCAGAGTTTGTTTTTTGTGTGAATATGAAACATCCATGTATGTGTGTGCGCGCGCGTGTGTGTGTGTGTGTGTGTGTGTGTGTATGTGTGTGTGATAGAGAGAGTGAGAGAGAGAGAGTGAAAGAGAGAGAGAGAGGTCAGCATACAGCTGACAGGTTGTGCACTGTGGCAAGGTCACATATAAGGGAACACAGCTGGGAAGGGAGGGATGGATGGAAAGAAGAAAGGAGGAAAGGAGGCAGTGGGAGGGAAAGTGTGTGAGCGACCTAGCCTATGGAGAGAAAGACTTTGAAAGACACATGCAGTCACAGCAGTCAGTGTCAGCTAGAGAGGAACACCATGTTATTTTATATCCGCAACTCAGAACTCACAGTATTCTGTGGGCTAAAAAATCAAACAGATTTTATCCAGCCTCCTTTTAAAGAACTAACCTACAAGCCTGCAGTGTTTTAATTAGCCTACATACCATCGATGAGTCTTAGGAATGCCTTCACAGCGTAACTTAGCCAATAATAACTTTTCAAAAAGAAATTGCAGCTTAAAGTTGCTATGTGTATGGTTTTAACACTTTGAGACCTTAGTATGATTACTGTAAACGAATAAGACCATTTCCGATACGATTGTCAGCCTCCACCGGCCTCTACACTGCATTTTATATTATGTGCCGACAGCAAGTCGGATTTTGTGGGAAATCTGATGGATTGCTTTACAGCACAAAGGGATATTGCTTTATGGCACAAAATCAGGAAGAGGGTTCTGTTCTTCCTATGCAAAAAGCTAAAGCTTTCAGAGTTTCTTGCAATGGAAGATGATGGAACAAGTGAAAGACTGATGGACGGAAGAAGTAACATCCTCTTTGCAACGGCTATGGGGCTGGGAAATGTGGTCTTAATTTTGATAAATACTAGCACAAACAATACCACTTGCATGAGATAAAAGGCACCAGTTGTCTTTACCATACGGCCTTATTTGTTTATTTATTTATTTATTTATTTTACCTTTATTTAACCAGATAAGTCAATTGAAAACCAATTCTCATTTACAATGACGACCTGGCCAAGAGGCAGAAACAGAAGGCAAGTCGGTGCAAGACATTAACACATAAATACAGCAAGTAAATAGCAACATTAGTCAAATTTAAGACATCACAATATATACAGTATATACAACAACAAAAATCTATGTACTATGGACCAGAAGAAGCAAATTCAAAAGCAGGTGCATTGATCAGAAACTATCGCCTGTAATGAGTTATTAAAGGAGGATAACGAAATGAAGGTGTGGAGTTTTAGCATCTTTTGCAACTCATTCCAGTCACTAGGAGCGGCAAACTGGAATGAGTGACGGCCAAAGGAGGTGCAGACTTTAGGAATGACCATAATAATGAATTTGCCAGAACGTAAATTGCGGTTACTGATGGAGATATTGAGTACTGAGCGGAGGTATGGGGGGGTTTTGCCAGTGATAGTTTTATAAATGAACTGATACCAGTGGATTTGCAGTAATTTACAGTAATTATACCAAGGTATCACAATTAATTGGACATATTGATGTTTTAAAATGCTACATGTAGCACGTTTAATTCTGTGATGCACTTTCTCTGACCCACATTTTGGGTCGTGAGCCAAACTTTGAAAACCACCGAGCTAAAGGACCATCTAATCTTATGTGAACTCTTTTCATCCAAGGGGACAGCAGTGGCTTTAAACGTAAATTGGCAAGCTTGTGATTAGAAGGTCGCAGGTTAAAAGACTCAAGACCGGCAAGAAAATGTAGTGCCAAAGTCAAATCATTGGCTGGAGAGTTGCTTGTTGTAAGCCAGAAATTCGTGGCTCGTGGGACCGGTGCTAAGGTCAAGAACTATTTAGAACAATATACACATGTTGACATTATTGCTTGGGGACAAACTCGGGTAATCTAGAGCATCGGTCCCATTTATCCCTCTGACTTGTCGGTTTCTCTAAAAGTTGACTCAACCTTGTACATGGAAAAACCTTGGCTGCCTTTGAGTTGGTGACGTGTGTAACATAAAGAGAACTTAACAGGGAGTGAGGGATGGTGGTTAGAGAGGGTGGGGGGGGGGGTAAGAGATGGAGGGGAGAGGTGGGATAGGGTGAGGGAGAAATAGGAAGGGGGGGCAGGGTAAGAAAGAGAAGGGAGGGATGAAGAAACGTGAAATTGAGGAGGAAGGAGAGAGAGATGGGAAGGGAAAGGAGGAAAGGAGGGAAAGTAGGAAGGCTTGATAGAAAGAAGAGGGGAAAGGAGGAGAGAAAGAGGGCAAAAAAGAAAGAGAATGAAAGAGAGGGCGGGAGAATGGGAAGGAGTGAGTGTGCAAGTGATGAAGGAAGGGAAACATATTTGATCTGTCCTTCAATGTACTTCATCACATAAGATGGAGGATGGAGGGATGGAACAAGGGACAGTGAAGTGGTGGGACTGAGTGAGGGACAATGAGGTGTGTGTGTGTGTGTGTGTGTGTGTGTGTGTGTGTCTCCCCCAGGCTGTATCCATCACCTGTACAGACAAAAGCCTCGTCAACATGATTTATTTTTACTCACATCAATAACAGGTGAAAAGCCTTGTGCTCTGTCTGTGTGTGTGTGTGTGTGTGTGTGTGTGTGTTGGGGTCTCTCTCTCTCTCTCTCTCTCTCTCTCTAAATTTACAGTATTTGTATGCTGTTGCTGTTTATGATTTTCTCTGATTCATACATACTGTGCTGTGTTTTCTAAATATAAAACCACCATAAAACAAGTATTTTTCATAAATTATTACTACATAATGTGTGTGTTGTGACAGGTCATTTTGATTTACACAACTACATACTGTACGCATTCAGCTGACACTGCACTTTGCAATGATTCCCCCTCTTTAAACGGAGACAGGTACATGACTGTTAATGAACACACTGTGGCTGTTGCAGGGATCAAACGTGACTTTTTGGTTACGGGACTACAGCTATAGCATTATCTTTCACATGCAGAAAACGTTTCGTGCCCCTGGGACCGAGCCAAATTGCTAATGCATTATAAAGTGTAAAAAGAAAAAACATACATGTGAAAAAAGTCAACCAACTTCTTTCTCAATTGCTCTTTGTGGACTTTGTGGACTCATGCCTTTTCTGCAGGATGCTGATATGCTGTGTTCGAAACCAAAACTCCAGGATAGTGTTTATACAGAGAAAAATGCCTCCAGGATATCACCAAAGCAGCATTCTGGCTGTTTGACTGTATGTTTGCCATATTTAGCATTCACAGACTAGAGAGACAACAGAGAGAAAGAGAGGAAAAGGGACTGAGAAAGAGAAAGAGAGACGATGCATCAACATCACACGGACTGTGTGTCGGCCATGAGAGGCAGAGGTCATTTTTATCTGCTGCGACCGTTTGTATATATGTGGAAGACAGTATATACAGTATACCTTAGCTCAACAGTCTGCTCACTTTATTGCGGCTTTGCTTTTATAGGTGAAAGGGAAATAGGTGTTAGAAACGTAGGTCTTTGCAGCTGACACAGCCGGCAAATGATTACTTTATGTATGTGGTTTATGTGCCTTAACGTATTGAGTTTCTGTCTCAATACGTTAAGGCAAGGTGAAAAATTGTGATTTGAGGGAGTGCAGAGAGAGCAAAAAAAAAAAAAACTGTGTGCGCTTGCATGTGTGAGAAAGATAGAGAAAGAGATGTAGGGAGCGCAGTGGGTGGGGATGGTTTAACAAGGAGCGAAAAATGATGAGTTTCTTAGGGGTCAGTGGAGTGTTGAAAACATGCTCTGAGGGTAGCATGGCTCTCATGTCCTCTCTTCCCCCCCCTTCCTCTCTCTCTCCCTCTCTCTCCTTGCTCTCTCCCCTGTGTACTGTAGAAGCCATGTAAAAGGTCATATCTCAGTATCCAAGGCCTCACTGTGAAGATGGTTCGATAGAGGAGAGACAGTGTGATTGAGAGAAATGGAGGAAGAGAGAGGGAGAGGAGAGAGACAGAGAGGGAGAGAGAGAGAGAGAGAGAGAGAGAGAGAGAGAGAGAGCAACAAAGGGGGGGAAGGAAGAGAATAAGGAAAGGGTTTAACAAGGATAGAGAGTGTGTTATAGTGAGAGAGCAAGACAGAGGGAGGAAAAACAGGGAGACACTGCAACAGGGGGGGGGGCGGAGAGAGTAGGGAAAGGGTTTAACAGGGATAGAGAGAGAGAGAGAAAGAGAGAAAGGAGATGGAAGCAATGAGGAGGGAGCAGGAAGAGAGTAAGGAAAGGGTTTAACAGGGATGAAGAGTGTGTTATAGTGAGAGAGCAAGACACAGAGAGAGAGAGGGAGGAAAAACAGGGAGAGACTGCAACGAGGGAGGGAGAAGGAAGAGAGTAGGGAAAGGGTTTAACAGGGATAGAGAGAAAGAGAGAAAGAGAGAAAGGAGATGGAAGCAATGAGGAGGGAGAAGGAAGAGAGTAAGGAAAGGGTTTAACAGGGATGGAGAGTGTGTTATAGTGAGAGAGCAAGACAGAGAGAGAGAGAGAGAGAGAGAGAGAAGAGATGGAAGCAATGCGGAGGGAGAAAGAAGAGAGTAAGGAAAGGGTTTAACAGGGATAGAGAGTGTGTTATAGTGAGAGAGCAAGACACAGAGAGAGAGAGAGAGAGAGAGAAAGAAAAGAGAAAGAAGGCTCGGCCGACTGCTGTGTTAAGAGTGAAGGCCTGGGGGCAGATGTAGAAACAGAACATAAAAGATAGCATGTTAAACCATGTCAAGACAGTGACATCAGGAGAAAAGACCAACTTAAGCTCACCATCCCAGTAAGTAGCTAACCATCCCAGTATGTCAAGTCTACACAGGATAGATTTTTGAAGCACAAAGTCTCCTCAGCAAAAACTACCCATTGTTTATTTAATTTACTGGTTTGACTGTCAAAACAATATTGTAAACCAGTTCATAATACACTGCAATACATATAGATCAAGTTGAACCAATACAGAGTAATAATTAAGCTAATTCATCCCAATGCTTTTGACTGCATACATTTTTCTGCCGGTATGAAATGTGTGAGTTTGTGTGAGTGTGACCCCAAAATTCCTGATCAAGTGTGTGTGTGTGTGTGTGTGTGTGTGTGTGTATGTAAGATGTGTCACATTATGTGTGTAACATTATGTGATAAGGACCAGTTGAAAACATCTGTTAAAGGCAAAAACCTATCTAAGAATATTACTGTTATATATGACCAATCTATTAATGTTTGATGCATTCCAGGAGGGTTTTTGTTTTTTAATTTTTTTTTTTATGAAGTGTTGTACTTTACCTTTTTGGTACACCTGCAACCTGCCTCGTATAATTCTACTTCATTTATTGATTTCCTACATTTCCCAAAATACCCTACAACAACCCCCAGAGAACGGGCCTGAGACAGCAGACCCTTACTCAGAAGCAACATGCCTTGTGGCTGCACTGCCTTCTGGTCTATTAAGGCCACTGTCAGTGGAGAAATTGGTCTCTCTGCCTCTTCTGCAATGGATTTCTCCCTGTATGATTGTTGAATGTCAGTGCAAAATGGTGAGTCTAGAAAGAAGCCCTCGCTCTTTGATTCTAAGAGACTGACACCCAAACCTGACGTTTACCATTGGTGACAGATAGCTGGAAAATTGCTGCTATTAAACTCCATGGAAATATCTTGACATGACATCACATCGTCTACTTTTTACCAGTTAACCATGGGGGGAAAAAAAGGAAAATATTCCACCAAGCAACAAAATGGGCACAGAAATGCAACATACATCACCAATAGTTGTTTTAGGGTGGATATTTCCTCTAAGAAGTGTCATCTGAAACCCACGGACCTGCAGGATGCTGCTGCTTCACGTTCCACCTGCTGGCAGCTCTGCCAGACTGGGGTGCAGATGCTGACAGAGGAAAGGAAGGTGATGAAGCAACACAAAGACCTGAAAACACACATTCATGTTGACCAGCACTACCTCCAACTACACATGACCCGATAAATTATGCAATAAAACATTTAAAACAGAACGGACCGTTCAGCCACCAGAAAAGTCAGCATTGACATTCAGAAGTGGAAGTCATCATGGGACGCGATGGACGACCATAAGCAAAGTAAGAGTGTGTGTGTGTGTGTGTGTGTGTGTGTGTATCAACAGTGGCATAAAATGCCAGTTTGCATGGCTGAAGGTGACTGTGACTGTTTCAGCCTGAGGGCATCATTTTCCTGACGCAACGTCTGTCTGCTGCTAGAAGGTTGATGTGTGTACTTATAGCTGTACAAACACACACACACACACACACAAATAAAAACACACACACCCAGACACATGCATGTACACACACACACACACACATACATACACGCACACACACACACAAACATACTATTTATCCTGTGCTGTTGTCTACAGGGATGTAGTGGTGGGTAAATTATGAATTCAAGTCACCACTATAAGGTTAACAACCACCAATATGAGCATAAATGTTATACTTTCAGGAAAAAAAAAACAGGATCTCTATGAATGACAGACAGACAGACACACACACACACACACGCGCACACACACACACACACACACTTCATTTGTACGCAAATTGTGGTATTCTCTATTTGTGTGTGTGTGTATGTTTATGTGGAGTGGAGTTGGGATAAATTGCATATGTGTGCGCATATGTGTTTGCGCATATGTACATGTGTGTGTCCATGTGCATGTGTGCACCTGCCATTTTCGCTATGAGTCCATCTGTGTGTGTGTGCAGGTGTGTTTGTGTATGTGAGTGTGTGTGTGTGTGTGTTACCGCCAGAACTGCTGTGCTCAGTGTAAGCAGCTCGCTCTGTAGCCTTTTCACTGTGAGGAATAACGTCAGCATGAAACTTGAAAGTGGGCCACCATAGCTGTGTGTGTGTGTGTGTGTGTATGTGTGTGTGTGTATGTGGATGGGTGGGCGTGTGAGTGTGTGGGTGGGTGTATGTGTACAGGATTGAGAGGTTTACTTGGAAAGGTGATTTACTGAAAAGGAACATCCCTTCTGTGTGTATGTGAATGTGAGTCGGTACAAATACACAATTATTATGTGTTTAAGTTCATTTATGCATGTGCATGTGTGTTGTAAGTTTCTGTGTGTGTGTGTGTGTAGAGTAACATGTGCAGTGAGGTTGATTGTCTACATCCACACATCATATTGAGTCCGCAGGCAATGCCCTGGTGAAAAAAGCTGAATTATTCTCATCTCTCTCTCTTTCTCTCTCCTCCCATCTCTCTTTTGTTCTTTTTTTGTTGTTGTTCTCTCTCTCTCTCTCTCTCTCTCTCTCTCTCTCTCTCTCTCTCACACACACACACACACACATATATTCTCTCTCTCTTTTATAATTATTTCCACAACAATGATTGGGCCAGTTGATTAAAAAGGGTCTTGTGGGAGCTGTTTGCTGGCTAATGGCATCTCTGTTATACACAATGAGCACATACACACACACACACACACTATAGAAACAATGCACATTACAGAAACACACTATGCATACACAGAAATGCACATTATGCATGCATACACAAAAAGCACACAAACATTTGCTGACTAATCGCAGCTGTGTTATACAGAATGGGTTTTCAAGCGCGTGTGTATACGCACACACACATACACGCGCGCACACACACACACACACACACACATGTACACAACGTTATGAATACTCAGCCCTGCTGTGTCCATAATCAGCTCCATTTTGCTAGAGCTTTTGTTCAACCAAATGTACACAGCAGCCTTCCTACCAAGCACACTTTGCATTCATCAGTGTTCTGCAGAAAGTTTTCCAAATACCATATGAATAAATAGAAGGGCTTTGTACTAATAAAGTTTAGTTATTTGCATCACCGTCCATCAGTATCTTGCAAAAACCTCACAAATATCACTCACAAATTGAGGAGAAATTAGTTGAACTTTCCACTGACTGGGACATGAAGCAGTTTCTACACATTGAATAAATGGTAAGCGCCTAACTGCTGTAAAAACATGACAACAACAGGTACATAGTTTTATTCATTTTCTATAGTAGCAAACACAGTCTAGCTCTACATTTCCAGCACTAGACTCTAGACTCATATTTAATGAGTGTAAAATATGTTGAGTACATGATCATGATAATCCACTAATTTGGAAATACCTTATTAGAAGAACTACAGCCCCATCACTGAAAGGAGGCATCCACCCTTTAAAAAGAATATCCATTTTATTACTGTGTGTGTGTGTGTGTGTGTGTGTGTGTGTGTGTGTGTGTGTGTGTGTGTGTGTGTGTGTGTGTGTGTGTGTGTGCTGGGAGGTTTTACCATTTATAAAGGTTGCATTTTAAAAAGAAAGGCAGGTAATTAGCAATAAAATGAAAATTAATTATTAATGCATTGAAGTATTTGAAATGTTGGAAGAGCGGAATAATCACAAAGTCCATGACTCAAAATATGAAGTAGTTCAATGACAAGGTTCGGGTGGAAGAACAATAAGAGATTGCAGAAATATGAAACAGAATGAAAGTGCCTTGATTGACAAACATACTAATTAATCAGAGGTAAAATTTGTGGCTTCATAGAATGCATTTTTATTATAGTATATATGTTTTTTTATAGCAATACTTATCATGGTCTTGTTTGTTTACGTTAATTATATTAATGTCTCAAAGTTAAAGTGGTAATGATTTATTGAGGTAAAAACTGCTACATGTACCATCTTTAAATTGGGCTAGTGCCACAGTTCAGCCTTTTACAGAACTGATTGCCAGGTTTTTATGACAGCCGTGGCCGGAATCATTATGTTTTCAGGTTGTCCATCCGTCCGTCCCATTCTCGTGAACACGATATCTCAGGAGGGAATTTCATTAGGACTCAAGGATGAACTGATTAGAATTTGGTGGTCAAAGGTCAAGGTCACTGTGACCTCACAAAATACGTTTTTGGCCATAACTGAAGAATTCATAAGCTAATTATGACAAAATTTCGCACAAATGTCTAATAGGATAAAATGATGAAGTAATGACATTTTATATCCAAAAGTTCAAAGGATGACTTCACTGTGACATCATAATGTTTTGCTTACCACTGTAGCTGAGAAAATGATCTTGGGTCATTCTACAAAAACGGTGGAAGTGCTGTCACTTACTTTTGCAGACACCAAAATCCTTTAAGTTGACCTAATAATCACATTAATTATATATGTTCAATAAATAAAGACTGTCCTTGCAATGATAAAACAAAGTTTATTGGCGGAGGCATACAATCGCGAGGCGGTTATTTCTAGTTTGTACCCGTTTCATTGAAAGGTGTTCAGGTGTGATGTACTGGCAATCGACACTTCCCAGTTCAACACTTTTTTTTTTTTTTTTTTTTTTCCATATGAGTGGTTCCTCTTTTTCAACCTGCTGCTGGCTGGGTAGATGATTTCTGTCAGAACAGAATGGCTGCTGAGAGGAGCTGACGGCTAAAATAGACACGCAGGTTGTTCCTCTACCCCGCGGTCTCCAGTCATGCGCCGTGGAGGACCGAGAGTCTGCAGGCTTCTGCTCCAACCAAAGTCAGCAGCAGGTGATTTCACTGATTAGCACACCTTCAGCCAGAGAGGGGGAACTAATCAGTGAAATCACCTGCTGTAGACTTTGGTTGGAATCAATCTCTCTCTCAAACACACCTTTCCTCTTCATCTCTCTCTGTTTCTCACTGTCCATCACTGCTTCTGCCTTTTAGATAATAGATTCCTTTCTCTCTCTCTCTCTCTCTCTCTCTCTCTCTCTCTCTCTCTCTCTCTCTCTCTCTCTCAGTAATAGGTTCTAGTAGAGGTGGCCTCCCACCGAGCGACTGAGTCACCACAGACACTGAGAGGAAACCAGGAGGAAAAGGGTCCAACACTTTCCTCCCTGCCTCCGTTCTCCCTTCGTATATTTGTTCTCAGACTTTTGTGATTTCTTTATTGTATCCCTTGTCTTTCCTTGTCTTTCTGCTTGTTTGCTTTTTAGCTTTTTTTTAGCGCCGCTCTGTCTTTATTTATCTTCTTCTCTCTGTCTTCATCCATATTTTTCTCCCCTTCTCTTTGACTATCTCTCCCCCCTCTCGCTCTCGGATACACCCTGGGAGCCATCGCACTACTGCACGTAATGCTACACTTGCACTTCCTTCAGTCTTCAACACTGCTGACTTACATATATCAGACTTTAACCTGAGAGAGAGGGAGAGAAAGGGAAAGCGAGATTGAGGAAAGGGAGAAAGGGAGCGGCAATGAAATAAAGGATAGAGGAAAGAATAGATGGCAGAAAAGAGAGGGAGGCAGAGGAATTCAAATGAGAAAAGAGAGGAGGAAGAGGGAAATACAGTAAACATGAAGATGAAAGTATGTTCACTCACAACCTAGCTCATAGGAAAAAGATACCCCAGTTATGATATCATAGAGTATCAACACACACACACACACACACACACACACACACACACACACACACACACACACAGGATGGTAGATTTGCAAGCACAAACATTCCAGCAGCTGCACATACACAACCAACCTCCTCATCACATGTGGACATATTAAGACACAATTCAACATATACGTATATATGTGTGTGTGTGTTTGTGTGTGTATGTGTGTGTGTGTGTGTGTATGTTTGTCCTTGGAGTGAATGAAGACACTTGGTGTCACTTGTAGATTTGTGTGTGTGTCAGTGTGGCAACTGTAGCAACAGATATCAGCAGTTTTATGCATACAAATTGCGATGGCATGATAGAGACACACACACACACACACAGACTGCTTAACAAGGATGGCATGCCCAGTGATTAATATTTAGTCTTTCTGCAATTTACATGAAATCCATTACGTTAATTTGCTTATTATGCAAATTGAGGCAGAGTGATGTTGTTCACTGAACACTCAGCAGTATCATTTTCCTTTTCACTGAGCAGAGCTGTGATCATATTTATCAAATACAGTTCTTTATAAAACTGCTCATGAAATATGTAGCAGGGTTTTATTCATGTTATTATTCTATAAAATATGTGATCATCGATGCAATCTTTTACGATCATCCATTACCAGAGCATGTGCAGGTCAGCTCAACAAATAGTTACTGGTTGTTCACACTGCAAGCAACTTGTTGAAATCAGTCCAAGGAAGTCTGTTCATTTTCTACAACCAGAGAAACTAAGTCATTGTTAACCATATTGCATCATGTGTTTATTTGTTGCCCTAGAGCTGAGAATTTTGGTGATGTCACCCATCAGCAGCCAATTAGGTACTGGCATTGCTACATCTCCTGCTATCACTGCAACACCATTTCAGCTAGCTCAAATTAGCCACTGGACAGTAGCATGTTAGTTGTATGAAGTGTGAGCACTGAACTAGTGGCACCCAAAGTCAGGACTGTTACAGGTGTATCATTGAGATGAGAGAATGCCTTTAGCACCATGGACAGTGCCTGTTCTGCCAGTATAGGCCACACACACACCAAAATAGATGGGCACACAAAAGTTTGGACACACCTGATTGAATGTACTATGTTTTTCATTATCTTTAAGCCATTTTGATCTACAGGCTTCTGCTTAAATGCTTGAAATTTATTTCTTGGACAATTTTAAATACTGAAGTTAATGCCTATGTATGAATTTCTTTCCAAAGCCTTTGCCTTTCCATCAAGGCAAAGGGCAGCTACTTTAAAGAATCTAAAATATAAGATAGTTTTGATTTGTTTAACACTTTTTTGGTCACTGCATGATTCTGTTTTGATGTATTTTTGATGTCTAAAATGTGGAAAATAGCAACAATAAAGACAAATGTGGTGTGTCCATACTTTTGACTGGTACCTTTTAATGGTGTTAAAGATCATCATGAAGCTTCACTTTGTACCTCTCTCCCCAGTACATACAAATCTATTATACAGGAAGTTCCATATAAGTTGCTTTCTGAATGGACCTTTACCATAGGGCACCATCAGCACCACGGTCAGCACCCATTCTACCACTGTAGGCCACTGAGGAGGATAATAACTGGCAGGTATTACCCCAATGATCTGATTTGCACTTGTCAATGTTGCCACAGGTTCACTAAATTCCCTAATTTCCAGTGACCTGCATCTAGGCAGAAGGAGGCAGAGGAGGCTCAAAGTCTGCTGGGACTCTTAACAGTTCACAAGTACCTTCACACCCACAGAGCAGCAAGCGGCGTCATGCTGCAGAGTGAGAATGTTCTCTTAGTGTATTTCGAATGGGAATTTGGAGTGCTTAGCCGCCACATTACACCGGGTAATTAGACAATAATTTCTTTGAATCCCTCAGGGACTTGTGTGCATGTTCTCATCAGATCGCAGTGACGGACACATTGGCTGTTACAAGCATTGGACCAGTGACCCTCTACCTACAGGACAGTCTCCTGGTCACCCTGCCTCCCTCCTTGTTGGCAAGAGGTACATATACTGTAGTGGATTGCCTGTGCACTATTGAACTGGAGTTTACTTTGGACATTGGATTGTATTTGTGGAATAGTGGATTGTTTTTAACCTGCGGCTTGGCTGCGACTGCTTTTTGGATCCTGGCCTGAAGACACACACACACACCTGGACACCGTTGCTCAGTTACCTAGCCCAGTCTCACCAACCTCTGTTTTCTTTTCTTTTTCCACAGTGCAAAATAAAGAACTTGCCCGCTCAACCTAAAACTGTTCTTGAAGCCCTCAGGGTGCAGACTCTTGTGCATACAGGTTAAAATAAGGAAACGCTGATGAAGGCCTAGTGCTGAAACACATTAATTTCTTTGTCTGCTGCTGTGCATTACAATAACCATTTGTAATTTATTTGGTAGTGTAGACTTTATTGGGTTTTTTTCTTTCCATAGTGCAACTTACCTCCACCTGGATGCCTAGAAAGACTCCTTTTCAGTCAGAGACACTTATGTCAAAGGATTTTGGATCATTTATCATGTGTGTGATTCTGCGGGGAGCGCAACTAACCCCTCAGGACATAGTAAACATACATCATTCAATATATGAAAACCATAACATACAAACAGACATAATTCAGAAATGGCTTGCACAACATCCTATGAGCAGAGCAGGAGGAGGTTGGGGAGGTGGAAGGAGTTTTACAGCAACCTTGTCAATAGCAGCAGTGGGATGAATGAACAGCAGAGTGAGAGTGTGAGCTGTCAGATTATAAAGACTGCCTCGTTGACTTGTTTCAATGTGATTGGTGATTGAGAGTCAGCTGATACCGATCAGATGGAGTGTTGTTTGGTTTTGACAGCTGATAGCCGGTCAGCTGGCTGCAGACACGACTTCAGTGTTCTGCCTGAACTAATGCTATGCTCCATTTAGTTTCAGTTTCTCTCCATACTCTGTCCCTGCACATTATTTTGAGCATGAACTCTGTTGACACTCATTTATTCTGAATTTACCTCTTGCAAGGCCATACATGCCAAAGTACAAAGATAAGACACTGATAAGGCATCGGACAGGCAGAGAAGAGTATCGCAGGGTCACTTGTGTGTTGAACCCTGAATATAAGACCCTCAGATCCAAGATCCCTCTGTTCATTAAAGCCCTGAACAGCAGGTTAGGCAGTGAGAGACCTGTGTTTGCATTATGCAAGCATGTATTGTATATGCACATTTTAAATACTTGATGGGATTACATGCAGCTGTTGTCTTATTTTACAATGTCTATTCATGAAGAAGCATCACATTTTTCTTTGGGATAATAATCCATATCTCTTCTTATTGTGCTTTCAGCTTCCTGCCAAAAAGTGTGTATCTTCATTTGTGCCTTTTTTGCTGTAATTGATAGCTGATATTACCACCCACACTTTGAAAATATTTCAACCCTGGGACCCTGGGACCAAGCCAAGCCATTAATAATGGATTGTGAATAACACAAATGGGTGTCAGCATGAATATCAAGCAGCTTTTTCTTCTCAATATCTGTGAAGTTTATTCTTAGCAAAAGCAAGGTTGCTCTGGGATACTTATGTACGTATATATGCGTCTTTGAGTTTCATTATGAGAACATTTCGAAGTATATGGATATAGCTTAATGACTCAAAATACATACGCAGATGCCATGCTGTGGGAGTGGAAGAGGACTGGAGTCAAAGCCTGACCCTACACACACTCACACAAATATGCGCGTATACATGTATATACATACACACACCTATTGAAACTACAGTGCCTATTGAAACTCAACTCGATTGTGTTCTTGGGACATTTTTAATTCATTGATTCTAACTCTTGTTAGTTTTGATTGTCATTGCGTTGATTGATGTCATTTTAGTTTCTTTTATGGCATCCTTGTTAAATCTGGATCATTTTAGGCCTTGATTTTAACTTATTTTCACTAATTGGATTTCTTTTTTCTTCCCTATATTCTCTGATTTCTTTTTTCTTGTTGTTTTAAGTTTGTTTTACCTATTTGTAATCTTGGCACCATTAAAGAAGAGGGCTCCAACCCTCACTGTCTTTTCCAAGAACTAAATAAAGGTTGAATGAATGAATGAATGAATGAATGAATGAATGAATGAATGAATATATACACAGGACATACACAGCTGCATACACTCACTCACTAGCATGCTTTGACGCACACACACAAATGCACAAAAGTCAAAGTGAAAGAGAAAAAGAAAGTGAGCAGCAGGAAGAGGGGAGAGAGAGGGAGACAGAGATGAGGTGGGACAGGCAGAGAGAGAGAGAGAGAGAGAGCGTAAGGAAGAGGAAGACAAAGAGGGCAGATGCAGGTCAGCGTTGCATCTTGGGAACCTCATTCATCAGTTGGGAAGAAGGGAATAAGTAAATGGAGAGAGAGAGGGAGGGAGGGAGGGAGGGGAGAAAAGGGGCAAGCATGACTAAGGGAGTGCATTGGGGATAAAACACTGCGATAGAGAGAGTATGCAAGTGCAAAAAAAAAGATAAAGAGAGAGCGAGTACGACAAAACGAATGAGCGAGCTATCGGATGCCAGTTTGACATTAACCGAATCCCTAATGAAGGTGAGAGGAGATGATTGGCCGGGCACGCATTCCGATGCGGTCTCCCATGGCGATAGTTGCTGGGGTGACCTCAGTCTCCAAAGGACACACGCCGACTCATCTGGCATTTCTAATTGGCTACTGGACGGCAGCCAGATAGTGTTGCCCATATATGGGCGTGACGACATACGGTATGCATCAGGGTTAAAAGGACAGGAAATGAGGGGAGGGTGAGAGAGAGAGCAAGAGGAGAGACAGACGAGAGAGAGAGAGAAAGAGGGACTCAAGCTGGGAAGAGAGACATGGGGAGAGAGAAAAAGGGGAAGAGAAATTGGAGGTGACAATGGACGAGAGAGGGAGAAAAAGAGAAGGGAAGGGAGTTTGGAAGTAATTGCTTGTACACACTGCGAGCGATTTGGTTGATGGGACGCCCTATTCTGACCGATTTTGGGCGAGATTTCATTAATGTATGGCCTAGTGGTCTCATCCAGCAACAAAGATTTGACCAAGAGAAATAAACTGTTGTGTTTTTACCACTTACAGAGTTTACCATCACCTACAATGGAGTCCCTTTAAGACACTTTCATAGTTTAAGACAGATTTATTCCTGTTTTTCAAATAAAAGTTGTAGAGAACTGGGACCTTCTCCACTTTGCACTTGCGAGGTGAAGCTGTTGTTCAGGAAACTAAATTGCATCAGTAGGTGAAGAAGGAAGATTGGCTGTGTGTTCAGCTGTTACCAACCTTTCCCAGCCGAAAAGCCTGTTGAGCGTCCACATATTGGAGTTTCCTCTTCCTCAGCTCCGTAGGAAATGAATCGACTTTGGTGACTCGTTGATCGTGCTGCTGGCAGTGTGGAAGAACAGTAAGTGTGGGGAGGGAGAGAGGATAGAGTGAGTGAGACAGAGTGGAGTAGTTCAAAGGCCATGCTCACATGTCATAACATATTCACTGATGTACATAAGAAATATATGCAGCCATGGTGCATTCTGAAGCACAGTGTGAGGCCAGTTTTCATTACCACCTCTTTGTTCTTGTAGTCATTGTACTGTGGCTTGTTTCTGCCACATCGGTGGCAGATTGCGTATGCAAGTTGCCCCGACTTACAAAAGTAATGCAACACTAGTGTCAAGCCTGTCAGTTCTGATGAAAAAAAGCAATGAAGAATAACTTCAGATACTCTTGGAGGCCGATGGGTGTTCTAAAAAAAAATCCTCTTTTATAGGTATATTAAAACCAACACCTTTGTCAGAAAGACTTCCTTAAGGTTATGTAACAAAGAGACAATGAATCTTAAGTACTTTTCCAAAATGGCCACCTTAGACCAAAAAGAAAGTAGGTAAAGTCAGTGTAAAGGAGTCAGAAGTGAAGCTTTAAACCTACTGCCTATAGGGCCAAACAATAAAACAATACCATACATCCAAGAACACTTGGAGTACTTGGAGTTATTTGACTGTCTCAGCTTTGGGTATATTCATGCATGTTTCACTTGGCTGGAGGATGGAGAATAAGCTTTTTGGGACTTTCTTAGCCAGACATAAGTCACAATGTACATGTTACTAAAGTGGTTACAAACATTATGAATGTAAGCAGGCATGTTTTATAGCCTCAAAATGTAAAATACATGTAAATAAATACTACAATTATGGACTGGGAACAGACAAAACACAGCGTACGCAAAACATGTTGCTTCACATAGCCTATATTGTGGATTCTTATAAGGTCTCAAAATGTCAGATACATACAATGTAAAAACTGATCAGTAGCCAGTTGGTCAACTAATCAGCCGATCAGCCAGCAATCCAGTCAGTCAGTCTGTTTGTGATGAAGTCAGTTATTCAATTATTCATTCAACCAGTCTGTCAGTCATTGTAGTCAGTCTCTTAGTTAATCAGTAAGCTCTCCAATCAGCCAGCCATTCATTTCAACAGTAAAAGAGGTATTCCACTACATTTAAAAGCAAATGAAAAACATCCTAGTTATTTGCATCCAGGTTTTACCCACCAAACACACACACACACACACACACACACACATACACACACACACACACATACACATTCAGGCTAAATGAAAAACAGAAATGTTGATGTAATTTCAAAATCCAGAATCCAGAAAATGTGCCTGAAAATGATACTCCCTTTTTTATTTTTAGCAGAGACAGCCAGGGCCTGGTCAGAGTGGTTTCCCTGCTGGTTCTGGGGATGCAAACCAGCAAACCAGTAACATTCCAGTCAGTCTTCTTTTCCTTAAACTGTTAGCTTAACTCCGCCCCCAGTAGCCCAGGGAAAGACTTGTGTAACAACGCCACTCACTGGCCAATCTGTCTTTCAGTGGCAGTGAGTAGGGGAAAAGTTTGTTTTTATTTCACTGCTGGTAACCAGTCAGTCACCGAGGCAGCCAGCGCAGAAAATAGGCCACTGGGTCAGTCAGTCAGTCAGTCAGTCACATGTTCGCTAAAGAGAGAGGTAGAGAGGGAGACAACAAGAATGCAAACAAGAAGAGTTAGTATGTCTTGTCAGTCACTCTCATGTGTGCTGAGAGAGAGAGAGAGAGAGAGAGAGAGAGAGAGAGAGAGGGAGAGAGAGAAAGAGAGAGAGAGAGAGAAACTCTTCCCTCATGTGTTGGCCAGTCCATCCTTAATTCTCCCTCAGGGGAGTCTGTAGAAAAAGACAGCTCCTGAACTCTGTTTGAACGCATGACACTCTCTTTCTCTCCCTTTCTTCCTTTTCCCTGGATTGTCTATTTTTCTTTCTTTCTTTCTTTCTTTCTTTCTCAGCCTCTGTTTCTCCCTCCCTCTTATTTGCTTTTGTGAACGTCCAATCAGGAAATGAATGGATGATGTATTGGAGGGAATTCCTGTGGTGTTTTATGTCCATACATTTATAACCAGACACACACACACATACACGCACATATATATAGGCCAGGAAAAGAGAGAAAGAAAAAGGAGAAAAGAAAATAGCCCTTTAACTTAAAGCAGATGTAAAGTGTTTTCTTTAGGTGTGGTCAGTGATAGAGTCTCGGGCCCAGAGGGGTTTTGGGAGCTGAAATGGGCAGGTCATATTTAATACTGCTGACTAGGCAGGGAATATATTTAGAGTCACTGTTTGGATTTAAGACAAAGTATAAAACCGGACATCTTGCCTACTGTAGTCCCTGCTTGCATACACACATCATTGTGCACATAGACACACTTAAACCCCTGACTAAAGCTGTGTTTGATGTATTTTTTTTTGGCTTATGAAACCTAAAACGGTCACTTGTGGCCCATAAAAGCAAAGCAGATGCCCTGTTGTGACCTCTACAAATACTGACAACCCTCCAGCACTAGTGGCATGTGATCTGTGACCCTTATCGAGGACGCAGTTAAAGATTTGTGAGATGACATGTCATAATATGTGCTGAAATCCCCCTGCTGAAGTGTCCTTTAGCAAGACACTGAATCCCCAGCGGCCCCGGGGAGCTGCTCTCTGCCTGACTCTGCAGTCTGACCTTCCTGTGGATGGGGGAACGTGAAAGGACAGATTTCTCCTTCGGGGATCAATAGAGTATCACAAACTTGACTTAAAGACCCCATGAAAATGGTATCTTTACTTCCTTGATTTGATGTATTTGCTGTTGAAAGAGGACATAATGCAGTGAGGGATCATTCAAAAGTCTAAACCGGTTGAACATCAGTCAGGGAGAGAAAGGGAGTTTTATTGGACAGGAGGGGTGAAGGGGCGGGATTGTTCTGTGATGGTTTTATTTTGTTGTTGTTGCTGGTTGTAATTTATATTTATGCTCACTAGTGCAACTTGCCAACTAGTGCAGGTCACCATTAAAGATACTCTTTTTCCTGGGAAGTAGAAGTAATAGGAGTTCATTTCATAGGGACTTTAATAGCATTCTTTCTCATTTCCAAAAAATCCATGTGCTTTAGTTTTGTTTAGTTTTGTTTAAAACATGGAATCGAAGTAACAAAAACACAGAAGAACATAGGACATAAAAAAATTCAAAGAAACAAACAAAACAACAAAAAAATTAATATTGCAATTTAGGACAGAACTGAACTGGATAACCGAATCTGCATAATAACAAATGTGAAAAAGTGTCACAACAACAAAATGCATAAAATGACATAAGGTATGACGTAAGGGAAATAAAATGTAACAAAACAGAAACTTTCCATTCCTCATGAAGTCACAGTTTAACTGCAGTACTGCGCCCCCTGTTGAGTCACCTCACTACTGCCACTGAATTTTCATTTATTTAACACATTTTGTCACGCATAAATCAAGTAAATTGCCGATATGAGGACTTATAGTATGTGACAGCTAAACACTGCTTTTTCATTCATTTTGTAAAATATTTATTTAAATGATGTTTTTCAGTTATGATGGGTTATGAAAGTTCCAAAGTTTCCATGTTAATGTCAAACCTTTCAGGACCATTATAATAAAAAAAATAATATCTAAAAAATGCAGATGGCAACATGTATTCCAGATTGTGTTAAAAGTTATCTTGTGTCTTCCTGGGGGGCGCTCAGTCCCCAGATTGAGAATGATTGAAAAAAAAAAAAAAATTACATGATGTACTGTTCATTGTAGGATTTCTTTGCTGTGATTCTTCAATTAAAGTATCTCATAACATTTTCTTTCACTGATAAAATAGAGTTTTAAATGTTAATCTACCCTCTACCTGACCTTTTCCTATTTGGGAGGCTCAGAATTTTTTTTTTTATTCTTTCTTTCCAGAGAATTGGAAATATTCAGTGATGTCACTCACT